>NC_092337.1:387567500-387867500 GCF_046630445.1 Rutidosis leptorrhynchoides
TCAACCCTGTATAGGTAACTCCAACATTACTGCATATAGAGTGTCTATGGTTGTTCCAAATAATAAATATAGATAGGTCGATATGATATGTCAAAACATTTGCATACGTGTCTATGGTATCCCAATATTACATAATATATTAGAATACATGTATAATACAATATAAGTTAGCTAGGATATGATTTGTATAGAATTGTTACAATATTTCCCGTAGCTACAACAATCAAAAAATATCCAATCTTGTTTTACCCATAACTTCTTCGTTTTAAATCCGTTTTGAGTGAATTAAATTGCTATGGTTTCATATTTAACTCTATTTTATAAATCTAAACAGAAAAAGTATAGGTTTATAGTCGAAAATATAAGTTATAAGTCGTTTTCGTAAGAGGTAGTCATTTCAGTCGAAAGAACGACGTCTTGATGACCATTTTGAAAAACATACTTCCACTTTGAGTTTAACCATGATTTTTGGATATAGTTTCATGTTCATAATAAAAATCATTTTCCCAGAAGAACAACTTTTAAATCAAAGTTTATCATAGTTTTTAATTATCAAACCCAAAACAGCCCGCAGTGTTACTACGACGGCGTATGTCCGGTTTTACGGTGTTTTTCGTGTTTCCAGGTTTTAAATCATTAAGTTAGCATATCATATAGATATAGAACATGTGTTTAGTTGATTTTAAAAGTCAAGTTAGAAGGATTAACTTTTGTTTGCGAACAAGTTTAGAATTAACTAAACTATGTTCTAGTGATTTCAAGTTTAAACCTTCGAATAAGGTAGTTTTATATATATGAATCGAATGATGTTATGAACATCATTAATACCTCAAGTTTTGTGGATAAATCTACTGGAAATGAGAAAAATAGATCTAGCTTCAAAGGATCCTTGGATGGCTTGAAAGTTCTTGAAGCAGAATCATGACACGAAAACAAGTTCAAGTAAGATTTCCACTCGAAATAAGATTGTTATAGTTATAGAAATTGAATCAAAGTTTGAATATGAGTATTACCTTGTATTATAAAGATATCTTACTGTAAATAAGAAAGATTTCTTGAGGTTGGATGATCACTTTACAAGATTGGAAGTAAGCTAGCAAACTTGGAAGTATTCTTGATTTTATGAAACTAGAACTTATAGAATTTATGAAGAACACTTAGAACTTGAAGATAGAACTTGAGAGAGATCAATTAGATGAAGAAAATTGAAGAAATAAAGTGTGTGTAGGTGTTTTTGGTCGTTGGTATATGGATTAGATATAAAGGATGTGTAATTTTGTTTACATGTAAATAAGTCATGAATGATTACTAATATTTTTGTAATTTTATGAGATATTTCATGCTAGTTGCCAAATGATGGTTCCCACATGTGTTAGGTGACTCACATGGGCTGCTAAGAGCTGATCATTGGAGTGTATATACCAATATTACATACATCTAAAAGCTGTGTATTGTACGAGTACGAATACGGGTGCATACGAGTAGAATTGTTGATGAAACTGAATGAGGATGTAATTGTAAGCATTTTTGTTAAGTAGAAGTATTTTGATAAGTGTCTTGAAGTCTTTCAAAAGAGTGTGAATACATATTAAAACACTACATGTATATACATTTTAACTGAGTCGTTAGGTCATCGTTAGTCGTTACATGTAAATATTGTTTTGAAACCTTTAGGTTAACAATCTTGTTAAATGTTGTTAACCCATTGTTTATTATATCTAAAGAGATGTTAAATTATTACATTATCATGATAATATTATGTATTAATATATCTTAATATGATATATATACAGTTAAATATTGTTACAACGATAATCGTTACATATATGTCTCGTTTCGAAATCCTTAAGTTAGTAGTCTTGTTTTTACATATGTAGTTCATTGTTAATATACTTAATGATATGTTTAATTATCATAATATCATGTTAACTATATATATATATATATATATATATATATATATATATATATATATATATATATATATATATATATATATATATATATATATATATATCCATATATATGTCATCATATAGTTTTTACAAGTTTTAACGTTCGTGAATCACCGGTCAACTTGGGTGGTCATTTGTTTATATGAAACCTATTTCAATTAATCAAGTCTTAACAACTTTGATTGCTTAACATGTTGGAAACAATTAATCATTTAAATATCAATTTCATTTAATATAAATAAACATGGAAAAGTTCAGGTCACTACACCAGTATGGCAAACGGCCTGCCAAACGGTCAGGCAAACGGGCTCGATAAACGGTTTGCCTGCCAAATACGGCCTACCAAATACGGCTTGCCAAATATAGCCTGCTAAATGGCTTGCCAGCCGTTTGCAGGCAAAATTCTTGTTTATTTAAAGAGTCTTTGTCATTCCTTCCAACACACACTTCAATTCACTTCTTTCTCTCTCTTATACAATACTAGTCATAGTCTCAAGGCCTTCGACTCCGTGCGGGAAACCTAGTACCCGGAGAGGAACGCCAAAAATTGTATTAGGAGCGGTCTGGAGTCTTGAAGTTGTCACTTTTGTATTCAGAACTCGTTTAATCTACTGGTACTTCTATCCCTTATCTTTATATAATGTTTTCTATCATTATGTTATGTGATATTGTTGCCATGATTAGCGAGTAGTTATCTTTAATGTATGCTATGATGTAAGCAGTTATAATGCCAAAATAATATTATGGTTTGTGTATGCTGTTGAAATGCTTTCCGATTATGCTTTAAACTCAATCGCTTTTCCAACTAATAGAACGTAGTTACAGGCTCTGTTATTGGGAAGTCGCGAACCCCGATTCAGAGTACACTATCTGTGTTACCCCTTGGTAAGAGAAGTCTATTGGATACAATGTAAGATCGACTGAGGCACACCGGTGGTAGTAAGTCTATCAAGCTTTGGATTCTGACTGAGGACTCTTTTGTAGTGAAACATCTGACTAGACCATTAGTACTTTGTCGGTCCCAGACCATGATAGTGTAGTCACCAAGCATATAAACTTCGTACGTGCACGCTGAAGCACAACAGTTGTTATAAGCTGTACCTCTGCTAAGTAAGGCCATGGAACCCGGTTAGTGTTGACCAGTACACTGCACCATAACGCGGTCTGAAGGGATTCTTAGTTAATTAAGGAACTGTCTGTTTAGACACATAAAGGATTGGACCGTTAGGATAACCGAACGTGTTCATGGAAGTCAGCTTGACTTGGCCATGGTGTTCTTTATGGTTGAACTCTTTTTTAAGGGCCTAACTATCTTTTAAAACCAATCATTAATGAAAGTATTGAAACACATCATGTCTCTCGGATATGGTAAACCATGTATTCCATTATGCTTAAGAAAGTTTAGACCATTGTGGAATGTTAATACGTCACCCAACCGAGTCGCTCAATTGGATGAGCCGTCTGAACGTGTATGTCTGTAGTCAGACTGCGCGGGCGTCGGGGGTAAAGGACGTTGCTATCTATTCAGAATCTTCAAGCCTAATGCAGTACCCAGTTACATGTCTTATGACATGGGCGTTTAGGACCAGTGTAATGAATACAAGGCCTCTGCCTATTCATTAGCCAGCATTCCATAATCTCGGCAGAATAACTGATAAAGTCATAGTATGCACTCACTTTAACCTTATCTGAATTACGAATTTTATCGCATTTACTTTATCTATCTTATAAATTAGAAAATCACAAATAGGTAATCACTACTCCGTCTTAACTATCTTAGGCTTAAATATAGGTTCGATTCTACTGATATCTCAAAAATACGACTCTAGGTCATACTTCCCTTACTTATAAGGAGTAGTAAGATTTAGGCCCCGCTAAATATAAATTTAAAACAGTACCCCTCCCTCGAGTGGCTGATCCTGGCGCACCGCGGCCGTACGACACCGCGCGAATAAAAATCGTCCGTTTCGGCCATATCACGGGAGGAGCTAAGTTTTTGACGCCGCTACCGGGGAACTGGTATCAGGCAATACTGCTCTCTATCAAACTTATTCACAAGCATTTAGTGGTGTCTAATAAAGACAATTATACACGGACTTGGTTGTTGGATTTTCCGAACAGTCGCCAATTATATTGGGACCAAAAGGATCCTGCCTCTCCGTAGTCGGCCTGGCCACTTGGTTTGTTGAATAGTTCGTGCAGAGCTCTGTTACCAAAATTCCAGGGAATCAGTAGCCAGAAATAAAAACATATTCAACCTTAGGATAGTTAGTTAATTGCATTAGATTACTTTAGACTACCTTAGATTAAATTAGATAAAATTAGATTATCTTAAATTAGATTACTTTAGATTACCTTAGATTAAATTAAATTACCTTAGAATTAGATTACCTTAGAATAGTTTAGCTTACTTTAGATTATCTTAGTTTATTTGCTAAAAATTAAAAACAAAGAGGCATACCCAGTGTATGACCCAACCCCGATCTAGACCAGGGCCGTTGTTATTCGTACCTGATCCAGACGCAATAATCTCTAAAGCACGCAAGGAAGCACGAATCAGAAATCAAATGGCGTTACGCGTTACTTTAGCAGAAAATACCAAACCCTCGATTGAAGGTCGAGGAGGACCGATCAGATTTCCAGAGATTCAAGGACACTCATTCGAGTTAAAACATCACATCATCCAGCACATCCAGAATAGCTGCCAATTTCATAGATTACCGAATGACGATCCAAATTCTCACCTTGATAAATTCATATCTCTTTCGAACTCCTACAAACAGCCAGGGATCGGACAAAATATAGTCCGGCTATACTTATTTCCTTACTCTCTCACTCATCATGCTCAAATCTGGTTTGAAGGACTGGAAAAAGATTCCATCACGTCATGGATGGAGATGGCTACCAAATTCCTAACCAAATATTTCCCTCCTTCTAAACAAACCAAACTGAAGAATGACATCATTAACTTCAAACAAAGTTATGATGAATCTCTTTACACTGCATGGGAGCGATTCAAACCCCTGCTGAAGAAATGACCTAATCACCGGCTAGAACGGTCAACCCAAATATGTACCTTTTACAATGGTCTTACGGTAAATCATAGAACGACGATCGATGCAGCAGCTCAAGGGAATCTGATGAACCAAACCGTAGATGAAGCATGGGAATTGCTCGAGAACATGACAATGCATCATCATGACTGGAACAGTGGTGAAACAACTTCATCATCTGCCCCACTCTCAGCACTTAACAATCAAACGGAGGCCATCAAATCCCTCACGGATAAGATGGAATCTCTTGCTAAATAACTCGGAGAATTGAAGACGCAGCCGCAGCAGGTCAACCAAGCTCAGGCCTGTGTTAATTGTACCAACTCGCAACCTACTGAAGAATATCAAGTTGAGTACGAAAACCCTGACGGTTCAGTCTGTTACGTCCAATACCCAGCTCGTCCACCAAATCCCGGATTCAATCAACCACCTAGGGTTAATCAATTTCAGCGAAGCAATCAACCTTTTCACTATCGCTATCCACCTTATCCAGCCCAACAATCTCAATTGACCTACGATCAACCACTTCCACTCACTGGTTCACCAGTGGAGGAAAATTCCCCTACCACCCAGATTACAAAAGCAACTAACCCCACTCTCGGAGCTGATGATCAATTGACTCAGTTCATTCAAGGACAACAACAGCTAAATCAGAGAACTGCAGCCAGGCAAGATCAGACAGGGATACAAATGAGACATCAATTGGCTCTGCTGAAGAGTCTGGAAACGCAGCTCGGACAGTTATCACAACGCCTTGAGACCCGACCACAGGGAAGGTTGCCAAGTAATACTATCCAAAATCCCCACATAGATGAAGCAAAGCAAATAGATTCTGTAATCCTAGAGGAAGAACCACGGAGAAGGTCAGCCAGGCTCAAGAACAAATCGACATATACTCAGAAGCTGACCCCTGAAACTCCAGTTCGCGTACCCTATCCTGGAAGGCTACAAGAAGAACCATCCAAGCTTGATTCCTTCAAACTTGATGGAAGATTCCTGAACACTATCTCCAAAGTTCCCAACTAGAAGAGATACATCCGAAGGCTTCTTTCTACATAGGAGAAGATACCAGACTCTAACAAAATTCCACTAAGTGAAGAATGCTCTGCATTACTCAGAAACTCTCTACCACCAAAGCTAGGAGATACGGGCCGATTCATTTTCCCGTGTTTAATCTACCAATCTGGAACCATTCATGCGCTAGCAAATTTAGGAGCAAGTATCAACCTAATTCCCTACTCTCTCTACAAGAGATTAGAGTTAGGAGACTGTCACCAACTAAAATGACAATCTAACTTGCCGATCACACAATTCGATATCCTAAGGGCTTAGTTGAAAATGTCTTGGTGAAAGTAGACAAATTCTTGTATCCTACGGATTTCGTAGTAATGGATATTAAGGAAGACCTACACACACCAGTAGTGTTAGGAAGACCTTTCATGAATACGGCTAGGACTGTCATTGATGTGTACAATCAAACCTTGATCTTACGATCACATGGGGAGAGCGTTACCTTCAAAATTGACCGACCAACCGATCTTTCTGGACAAGCAGAGATGTTTGCTATTTCCACCAGACAGATCACTTCTGATGACGAGTCTTCACCACCAGCCGATGATATCGAGATGGGTGTCGAATCACAGTCTGTAGACGACCCAGAAATGGAAGAAGAGGATCCCAGAGAAAAAATAGAGGAAGAGGAGGAATTTGAAGAGGAGGAGGAAATGGAAGACGTAAAAGAGACTGCGACAATACCCATTCCAAGCATTGAGCGTCATGAAGAAATAATGAGGCTTGAGACGGAAGATCACAGTTTAATCATTCGCTTCAAGAAGAAGACCATCAAGGCTAAGGTTAAGGATATAGAAATTGATCCTGCAAGTGTCAAAGTGGAGAATCAGAATACTGAAGAAACCCGTTCATCAGACGCATCCATAGAAGAACAATACACCGATGATGATGAGGTAGAGCAACATGAAGACATTCTGAATAACTCACACTCTCCAACCGAACCAGATCAAGGGGAGTCGGACTCTTCTTCAGATCGAATTCCGGTCATATCCACACACGCAGCCAAGATAACCTTCATCAATGATACTGATGAATTCGAAGACATTCTCGAAGCCATCCGAAGATCAACCATTGATTTTTCGCTACGCTTAACAGAACGAATTATGGCTATCCAAGAAGAACACAACCTCTATCTCCGAAGAGAAGACAATGATGTTGAAATCCTAGAAGAACGCATTCAAGACTTTATCAATTCTCTTCACGATCATATCTACCAAAAATAAAGGCAACGAGAGCACAATTCAGTGGTTCGCACTATTCTCGAGACAAGATTCTGTCGAGATCAGAAGATCATTTACTCTAAGGTTTATAACACCTTAGCCGGATCTGCACTTCCGTTCTCACGAAACCAACGAGCACTACTGACTCTCATCTGTAAGCATATGGATCTTTCCACCGGACGCCCGACTTATCACTCTGATTTGCAAATGATCGAGGATATTCACAGCCTTTTGCTCTCTTAGAAAGAGATAATTTCGAAAGCACACCAGACAGACTAGTGATTTATGTAACAATTGATCACCATGCTGATCTGATTATCAAAGAGTTACGAGACGCTGTTACGGAAGAAGCAAGATGAAACAATCCGTTCTCTCATCTTGAAGCAGATCGAGTCAACATTGCCACCTCTATTACAAAGCAGCTATCACGTATCTTCCACAAATCCACAGATCCAAGTTTCACATTTAAAGCTGGATGTCGGGAGATATATTCAAAGACGGTGACATTAATACTCGGATCAGGATTGTTGTTCACTTCTTTTCAGCTTTGTCTATTAACTAATCTGTGTAAAGCTACAGACTCTTACTGTGGAGATCACCGTTTTGAAGATTTCTAGATTCTAAAGATACAGTTTCTGACATTGTTTGAAGACCTCCGAAATGAGCATCCCATCAGAGAAACAATCACCACCAGTACTGCTTCTATGATTGACATTCATGGGTCAACCAGCAGAGCCGTGGATCATATTCTCATCGGACTTTAAGACTTATCAAGAGCCGAAACTGCGCATTACTTATCTTTCAGAAGATCTTCAAGAGAAGTACCGGATCTGCTACCACTATTGGTCCGAACTTTCTCAGGATTTATCCGCCAAGACTCACATTCCCTCGAGAAGACCAAGAACACAACCATCAGCGAGGAATGTTTGCTTTTTAAAGCATCACTACGGTCGAGCCAACGACCTTAAACAAAAGCGCTTCTCGGGAGGCAACCCTTGCAATAAAGTAGAGTAGAAGAATAAAGGATGACAAATGACCCAATAAAGAAGCAAGGATTGGAAGCCAGCCACATCTGCTAGGGGTATTTCTTTCTTTTCGCTACTAGATCAAGATTCAAACTATGCCACATCCTAGCTTATCATTAAGTGTGGGATAACACCTGATTAAAACACTAGACAAATACTCCCAAATCTTCAACTAAAACTCCTAAGTGTGGGATACACTAGGAACATTGAGGACAATGTTCGTCTAAGTGTGGGATGTTGGTATAATTTTTTTATGCTGTATTATAATAACCCATTACGAAGATTCCAAGTCCTTAAGCCAAATTTCAAAATTTTTGCAAAGGAAACCCTTTTCGAAAAAGTATTTTTGAAAACCTAACACGTTTGTCAATAAAAATAAGACTTAAGTAAGGTGAAAATCTTGTTAGGTTAAACCAAATCTCTAATAGAGCATTGCATGACTAAGGCATTATCGACCTAAATTGATTATGGTGAGGCACCCCAAATAAGACCAGCATTCATCTTTAATGCTTCACTATTTTCCGTTGAGAGTGCCGATGTCTGTGCTCAGAATCAGAACTCGCTTTAGATCTACATCTCCAAGCAGCGAAACGTGATTCGGTTGTAATTAAAAGAGCTAGCCATTTGTCAAAAATAAGCCTTCGGCACCTCCACTACTTCTACTCCACCACCACATCTACATCATCTTTACTATTTACTCAAAAAATCCAGAAAACGAGATTTCTTTAAAAAACCCGATGTTATAAACCTCTCAAGTATCATGGAAAAATGTCTTGAAAAAGTTTACCGGCAAAAAAGTTTCTCGAGATGAAGTCCCTTAAAAAAAATTGGTTCTGAAAAAAGGAGCAGAACTTAATAAGAGAAATGCCGAAGAGAACTCGACCAAAAATGATTATCAAATGAAGAAAATCTCAAAAGTACTTCTCAAAATACTTCAGCACTCCTATCTATCCGAATAAAAGTCTATATAAAGACTACATTACCCTTTTATCTCACCCCTCAAAACAACTTCACTACCATTCCAAAATTCCTTTTCCATCATTGACAAATGACCTATACAGCTGAGATTACTAATGTTCTCGCATTAGCTACAAGGATTTGAGTCTTTATCAAGCCTATGACGATGGGTGCAACATGACTGGCTATGAGTGTATTCATTTCTTAGATCTATAAGGAACCCTAAACACTGGAGTGATTGAGTGACCCGTGAAAGCTAGCCTATGTCATGTAACCTCCTCGCATGCTTGCAGAGATAATTTCAATCCTAACATAGATGACTCACCTTATCTTTTTTGCTCTTATAATAAAATCAAACCGCTTAGGCTATTAGAAAAGAAACGCCGAAAAGATTCTTAAGGAAATTAGAGTTTGCTTGAGGACAAGCAAAGTCTAAGTGTGGGATACTTGATATCTGCTAAAACGTCATGTTTTCAACCCGGTATTAAGGCCCAAAAACAAGAAAGATTCAAAAATTTTCGGAAAAATACCCACTTCGTCGGTTAGAATTGAAGAAAAAGTAATTACGAAGACGGTGCAAAAACAATCAAGAGAATCGGAGCTAAAACGAAGATTCTAGAGCGAAATCAGTGAAAGACAAGAAATCAAGTTACGATCCAGTGAAACAAGGCTGACCAGGCACAAAAATAGCCTGCCATACGGCTTGCCAAACGTCTTGCTAGTATGGCAAACGGCCTGCCAAACAGTCAGGCAAACGGGCTCGATAAACGGCTTACCTAGCAAACGGCCTGCCAAATACGGCCTGCTAAACGGCTTGCCAAACAGCTTGCCAGCCGTTTGCAGGCAAAATTCTTGTTTATTTAAAGGGTCTTTGTCATTCATTCCAATACACACTCCAATTCCCTTCTTTCTCTCTCTTGTACAATACTAGTCATACTCTCAAGGCCTTTAACTCCGTGCGGGAAACCTAGTACCCGGAGAAGAACACCGAAGATTGTATTAGGAGCGGTCTGGAGTCTTAAATTTGTCACTTTTGTATTCAGAACTCGTTTAATCTACTGCTACTTCTATCCCTTATCTTTATATAATGTTTTCTATCATTATGTTATGTGATATTGTTACCATGATTAGCGAGTAGTTATCTTTAGTGTATGCTATGATGTAAGCAGTTATAATGCAAAAATAATATTATGGTTTGTGTATGCTATTGAAATGCTTTCCGATTATGCTTTAAACTCAATCGGTTTTCCAACTAATAGAACGTAGTTATAGGATCTGTTATTGGGAAGTCGCGAACCCCGATTCAGAGTACACTATCTGTGTCACCCCTTGGTAAAAGAAGTCTATTGGATACAATGTAAGATCGACTGAAGCACACCCGTTGTATTAAGTCTATCAAGCTTTGGATTCCGACTGAGGACTCTTTCGTTGTGAAACATCTGACTAGACCCTTAGTACATTGTTGGCCCCAGACCATGCTAGTGTAGTCACCAAGCATATAAACTTCGTACGTGCACGCTGAAGCATAGCGATTGTTGTAAGCTGTACCTCTGCTAAGTAAGGCCATGGAACCCGGTTAGTGTTGACCAGTACACTGCACTATAACGTGGTCTTAAGCATTGTACCCCGCTTGAGGGATTCTTAGTTAATTAAGGAACTGTTTGTTTAGACACATAAAGGATTGGACCGTTAGGATAACCGAACGTGTTTATGGAAGTCAGCTTGACTTGGCCATGGTGTTCTTTATGGTTGAACTCTTTTTTAAGGGCCTAACTATCTTTTAAAACCAATCATTAACGAAAGCATTGAAACACATCACGTCTCTCGAATATGGTAAACCATCTATTCTATTATTCTTAAGAAAGTTTAGACCATTGTAGAATGTTAATACGTCACCCAACCGAGTCGCTCAATTGGATGAGCCGTTTGAACGTGTATGCCTGTATTCAGACTGCACGGGCGTCGGGGGTAAGGGACGTTGCTGTCTATTCAGAATCTTCAAGCCTAACGCAGTACCCAGTGACATGTCTTATGACATGGGCATTTAGGACCAGTGTAATGAATACAAGGCCTCTGCCTATTCATAAGCCAGTATTCCATAATCTCGGCAGAATAACTGATGAAGTCATAGTATGCATTCACTTTAACCTTATCTGAATTACGAATTTTATCGAATTTACTTTATCTTTCTTATAAATTAGAAAATCACAAATAGGTAATCACTACTCCGTCTTAACTATCTTAGGCTTAAATATAGGTTCAATTCTACTGATATCTCAAAAATACGACTCTAGGTCATACTTTTCTTACTAATACGGAGTAGTAAGATTTAGGCCCCGCTAAATATAAATTTAAATAAAAACCCCTCCCTCGAGTGGCTGATCCTGGCGCATCGCGGCCCGACGACACCGCGTGAATAAAAACCGTCCGTTTCGGACATATCAGGACTATAACTAAAAAAATAAAACAAATGGTACAAAAAATAAAATGATTAGGGGCACGCCTTCGCCACCATCTTCGTTACTGTAACACCGTACTCTTTTTTTTTAATACACAGAGGAAGTAACATTACGTATATTATATATTACACAAAACATTATATAATATTAATCATTCGTGTTACTTATTACAAACTACTTATTATAATTATTTATTTATTATATAAAACATCAGAGTTCTATCCAATTCAAACATCATTTCAAACCCTGCTTCACGCGCCAACAATATGTAGCACTTCACCTGCAGGGAATGAATACTATGGGTAAATTAGCGCACGGCTAAGTGAATGGAAATATCTAAAGGGATATCACTACAAGCTACAAGCACAGCTTAAAGGCACATGTCACTAACCATTGATCACTGATCGCATAACACAATAAAGGTATAACAAGAGGCTCGACAACCCATAGCTGATCGGGATAGAGTTTACCGATAGTCCCCATTACTGAGCCACTGGTATAGTCTCTCTGACATGACACACTCGTCACTTTAACTATACCACTAATCAGTAACGCTTGGACTCAACACTATCACCCGAAAGGCACCAAGGTGGATATGGTTGACCTCTTACGTCGGAAGGACACCATGACGTTATGAAGTCGGAAGGACACCACGACAATTGAACACATAGTTGGTCACTATTCTTCTATTCGAAAATACCAAGAACGGAAGAGGGGTCACATATGTCTCACAACACCTAGGCGATTAACACTATCTGCACATAATCACATATAATCACTTACACAGATTCACAGTCTACACTACACAGTATCATTATATTAGCATGGCAATGGTCACTATATACTTGTCACTATATAACAATATCCATAAGGATAATCCCACTCACCGATGCCAGCAGAACTCAGTGGTCTAATATTACCAAGTCTTCACTTCAACTTTATTGCCTAAGAATAGAATATCTCGAGTTAGTACGCTTTTCCAAATTTTGTTTTATCACAACAATAATGTAAAACATTTCAATATATTACGTGGGTCAAGATATCACTTAACCATTTCACAGAATCAAGTCCCGCGCACAGAACATGTTGAAATGTCCCGTTCTTATTGATTAAAAACGTTCCATATTAATTGATTTCGTTGCGAGGTTTTGACCTCTATATGAGACGTTTTTCAAAGACTGCATTCATTTTTAAACAAACCATAACCTTTATTTCATCAATAAAGGTTTAAAAAGCTTTATGTAGATTATCAAATAATGATAATCTAAAATATCCTGTTTACACACGACCATTACATAATGGTTTACAATACAAATATGTTACAACAAAATAAGTTTCTTGAATGCAGTTTTTACACAATATCATACAAGCATGGACTCCAAATCTTGTCCTTATTTAAGTATGCGACAGCGGAAGCTCTTAATAATCACCTGAGAATAAACATGCTTAAAACGTCAACAAAAATGTTGGTGAGTTATAGGTTTAACCTATATATATCAAATCGTAACAATAGACCACAAGATTTCATATTTCAATACACATCCCATACATAGAGATAAAAATCATTCATATGGTGAACACCTGGTAACCGACAATAACAAGATGCATATATAAGAATATCCCCATCATTCCGGGACACCCTTCGGATATGATATAAATTTCGAAGTACTAAAGCATCCGGTACTTTGGATGGGGTTTGTTAGGCCCAATAGATCTATCTTTAGGATTCGCGTCAATTAGGGTGTCTGTTCCCTAATTCTTAGATTACCAGACTTAATAAAAAGGGGCATATTCGATTTCGATAATTCAACCATAGAATGTAGTTTCACGTACTTGTGTCTATTTTGTAAATCATTTATAAAACCTGCATGTATTCTCATCCCAAAAATATTAGATTTTAAAAGTGGGACTATAACTCACTTTCACAGATTTTTACTTCGTCGGGAAGTAAGACTTGGCCACTGGTTGATTCACGAACCTATAACAATATATACATATATATCAAAGTATGTTCAAAATATATTTACAACACTTTTAATATATTTTGATGTTTTAAGTTTATTAAGTCAGCTGTCCTCGTTAGTAACCTACAACTAGTTGTCCACAGTTAGATGTACAGAAATAAATCGATAAATATTATCTTGAATCAATCCACGACCCAGTGTATACGTATCTCAGTATTGATCACAACTCAAACTATATATATTTTGGAATCAACCTCAACCCTGTATAGCTAACTCCAACATTCACATATAGAGTGTCTATGGTTGTTCCGAAATATATATAGATGTGTCGACATGATAGGTCGAAACATTGTATACGTGTCTATGGTATCTCAAGATTACATAATATATAATACAAGTTGATTAAGTTATGGTTGGAATAGATTTGTTACCAATTTTCACGTAGCTAAAATGAGAAAAATTATCCAATCTTGTTTTACCCATAACTTCTTCATTTTAAATCCGTTTTGAGTGAATCAAATTGCTATGGTTTCATATTGAACTCTATTTTATGAATCTAAACAAAAAAAGTATAGGTTTCTAGTCGGAAAAATAAGTTACAAGTCGTTTTTGTAAAGGTAGTCATTTCAGTCGAAAGAACGACGTCTAGATGACCATTTTAGAAAACATACTTCCACTTTGAGTTTAACCATAATTTTTGGATATAGTTTCATGTTCATAATAAAAATCATTTTCTCAGAATAACAACTTTTAAATCAAAGTTTATCATAGTTTTTAATTAACTAACCCAAAACAGCCCGCGGTGTTACTACGACGGCGTAAATCCGGTTTTACGGTGTTTTTCGTGTTTCCAGGTTTTAAATCATTAAGTTAGCATATCATATAGATATAGAACATGTGTTTAGTTGATTTTAAAAGTCAAGTTAGAAGGATTAACTTTTGTTTGCGAACAAGTTTAGAATTAACTAAACTATGTTCTAGTGATTACAAGTTTAAACCTTCGAATAAGATAGCTTTATATGTATGAATCGAATGATGTTATGAACATCATTACTACCTTAAGTTCCTTGGATGAACCTACTGGAAAAGAGAAAAATGGATCTAGCTTCAATGGATCCTTGGATGGCTCAAAGTTCTTGAAGCAAAATCATGACACGAAAACAAGTTCAAGTAAGATCATCACTTGAAATAAGATTGTTATAGTTATAGAAATTGAACCAAAGTTTGAATATGATTATTACCTTGTATTAGAATGATAACCTACTGTAAGAAACAAAGATTTCTTGAGGTTGGATGATCACCTTACAAGATTGGAAGTGAGCTAGCAAACTTGAAAGTATTCTTGATTTTATGAAACTAGAACTTTTGGAATTTATGAAGAACACTTAGAACTTGAAGATAGAACTTGAGAGAGTTCAATTAGATGAAGAAAATTGAAGAATGAAAGTGTTTGTAGGTGTTTTTGGTCGTTGGTGTATGGATTAGATATAAAGGATATGTAATTTTGTTTTCATGTAAATAAGTCATGAATGATTACTCATATTTTTGTAATCTTATGAGATATTTCATGCTAGTTGCCAAATGATGGTTCCCACATGTGTTAGGTGACTCACATGGGCTGCTAAGAGCTGATCATTGGAGTGTATATACCAATAGTACATACATCTAAAAGCTGTGTATTGTACGAGTACGAATACGGGTGCATACGAGTAGAATTGTTGATGAAACTGAACGAGAATGTAATTGTAAGCATTTTTGTTAAGTAGAAGTATTTTGATAAGTGTATTGAAGTCTTTCAAAAGTGTATAAATACATATTAAAACACTACATGTATATACATTTTAACTGAGTCGTTAAGTCATCGTTAGTCGTTACATGTAAGTGTTGTTTTGAAACCTTTAGGTTAACGATCTTGTTAAATGTTGTTAACCCAATGTTTATAATATCAAAAGAGATTTTAAATTATTATATTATCATGATATTATGATGTACGAATATCTCTTAATATGATATATATACATTAAATGTCGTTACAACGATAAACGTTACATATATGTCTCGTTTCAAAATCATTAAGTTAGTAGTCTTGTTTTTACATATGTAGTTCATTGTTAATATAATTAATGATATGTTTACTTATCATAATATCATGTTAACTATATATATAACCATATATATGTCATCATATAGTTTTTTTACAAGTTTTAACGTTCGTGAATCACCGGTCAACTTGGGTGGTCAATTGTCTATATGAAACCTATTTCAATTAATCAAGTCTTAACAAGTTTGATTGCTTAACATGTTGGAAACATTTAATCATGTAAACATCAATCTCAATTAATATATATAAACATGGAAAAGTTCGGGTCACTACAGTACCTACCCGTTAAATAAATTTCGTCCCGAAATTTTAAGCTGTTGAAGGTGTTGACGAATCTTCTGGAAATAGATGCGGGTATTTCTTCTTCATCTGATCTTCACGCTCCCAGGTGAACTCGGGTCCTCTACGAGCATTCCATCGAACCTTAACAATTGGTATCTTGTTTTGCTTAAGTCTTTTAACCTCACGATCCATTATTTCGACGGGTTCTTCGATGAATTGGAGTTTTTCGTTGATTTGGATTTCATCTAACGGAATAGTGAGATCTTCTTTAGCAAAACATTTCTTCAAATTCGAGACGTGGAAAGTGTTATGTACAGCCGCGAGTTGTTGAGGTAACTCAAGTCGGTAAGCTACTGGTCCGACACGATCAATAATCTTGAATGGTCCAATATACCTTGGATTTAATTTCCCTCGTTTACCAAATCGAACAACGCCTTTCCAAGGTGAAACTTTAAGCATGACCATCTCTCCAATTTCAAATTCTATATCTTTTCTTTTAATGTTAGCGTAGCTCTTTTGTCGACTTTGGGCGGTTTTCAACCGTTGTTGAATTTGGATGATCTTCTCGGTAGTTTCTTGTATAATCTCCGGACCCGTAATCTGTCTATCCCCCACCTCACTCCAACAAATCGGAGACCTGCACTTTCTACCATAAAGTGCTTCAAACGGCGCCATCTCAATGCTTGAATGGTAGCTGTTGTTGTAGGAAAATTCTGCTAACGGTAGATGTCGATCCCAACTGTTTCCGAAATCAATAACACATGCTCGTAGCATGTCTTCAAGCGTTTGTATCGTCCTTTCGCTCTGCCCATCAGTTTGTGGATGATAGGCAGTACTCATGTCTAGACGAGTTCCTAATGCTTGCTGTAATGTCTGCCAGAATCTTGAAATAAATCTGCCATCCCTATCAGAGATAATAGAGATTGGTATTCCATGTCTAGAGACGACTTCCTTCAAATACAGTCGTGCTAACTTCTCCATCTTGTCATCTTCTCTTATTGGTAGGAAGTGTGCTGATTTGGTGAGACGATCAACTATTACCCAAATAGTATCAAAACCACTTGCAGTCCTTGGCAATTTAGTGATGAAATCCATGGTAATGTTTTCCCATTTCCATTCCGGGATTTCGGGTTGTTGAAGTAGACCTGATGGTTTCTGATGCTCAGCTTTGACCTTAGAACACGTCAAACATTCTCCTACATATTTAGCAACATCGGCTTTCATACCCGGCCACCAAAAATGTTTCTTGAGATCCTTGTACATCTTCCCCGTTCCAGGATGTATTGAGTATCTGGTTTTATGAGCTTCTCTAAGTACCATTTCTCTCATATCTCCAAATTTTGGTACCCAAATCCTTTCAGCCCTATACCGGGTTCCGTCTTCCCGAATATTAAGATGCTTCTCCGATCCTTTGGGTATTTCATCCTTTAAATTTCCCTCTTTTAAAACTCCTTGTTGCGCCTCCTTTATTTGAGTAGTAATGTTATTATGAATCATTATATTCATAGATTTTACTCGAATGGGTTCTCTATCCTTCCTGCTCAAGGCATCGGCTACCACATTTGCCTTCCCCGGGTGGTAACGAATCTCAAAATCGTAATCATTCAATAATTCAATCCACCTACGCTGCCTCATATTCAGTTGTTTCTGATTAAATATGTGTTGAAGACTTTTGTGGTCGGTATATATAATACTTTTGACCCCATATAAGTAGTGCCTCCAAGTCTTTAATGCAAAAACAACCGCGCCTAATTCCAAATCATGCGTCGTATAATTTTGTTCGTGAATCTTCAATTGTCTAGACGCATAAGCAATCACCTTCGTTCGTTGCATTAATACACAACCGAGACCTTGCTTTGATGCGTCACAATAAATCACAAAATCATCATTCCCTTCAGGCAATGACAATATAGGTGCCGTAGTTAGCTTTTTCTTCAATAACTGAAACGCTTTCTCTTGTTCATCATTCCATTCAAATTTCTTCCCTTTATGCGTTAATGCAGTCAAGGGTTTTGCTATTCTGGAAAAGTCTTGGATGAACCTTCTGTAGTAACCAGCTAGTCCTAAAAACTGGCGTATGTGTTTCGGAGTTTTCGGGGTTTCCCACTTTTCAACAGTTTCTATCTTTGCCGGATCCACCTTAATACCTTCTTTGTTCACTATGTGACCGAGGAATTGAACTTCTTCCAACCAAAATGCACACTTTGAAAACTTAGCGTACAATTCTTCCTTCCTCAATACTTCTAACACCTTTCTCAAATGTTCACCGTGTTCTTGGTCATTCTTTGAGTAAATAAGTATGTCATCAATGAAAACAATGACAAACTTGTCAAGGTATGGTCCACACACTCGGTTCATAAGGTCCATGAACACAGCTGGTGCATTAGTTAAACCAAACGGCATGACCATAAACTCGTAATGACCGTAACGTGTTCTGAAAGCAGTCTTTGGAATATCATCTTCTTTCACCCGCATTTGATGATACCCGGAACGTAAGTCAATCTTTGAATAAACAGACGAGCCTTGTAGTTGATCAAATAAGTCGTCGATTCTCGGTAGTGGGTAGCGGTTCTTGATGGTAAGTTTGTTCAACTCTCGGTAGTCGATACACAACCTGAATGTACCATCTTTCTTCTTGACAAACAAAACAGGAGCTCCCCACGGTGATGTGCTTGGTCGAATGAAACCACGCTCTAAAAGTTCTTGTAATTGGCTTTGCAGTTCTTTCATCTCGCTGGGTGCGAGTCTGTAAGGAGCACGAGCTATTGGTGCAGCTCCTGGTACAAGATCTATTTGAAATTCAACGGATCGATGTGGGGGTAATCCCGGTAATTCTTTCGGAAATACATCGGGAAATTCTTTTGCAATGGGAACATCATTGATGCTCTTTTCTTCAGTTTGTACTTTCTCGACGTGTGCCAGAACAGCATAGCAACCTTTTCTTATTAGTTTTTGTGCCTTCAAATTACTAATAAGATGTAGCTTCGTGTTGCCCTTTTCTCCGTACACCATTAATGGTTTTCCTTTTTCTCGTATAATGCGAATTGCATTTTTGTAACAAACGATCTCTGCTTTCACTTCTTTCAACCAGTCCATACCGATTATCACATCAAAACTCCCTAACTCTACTGGTATCAAATCAGTCTTAAATGTTTCGCTAACCAGTTTAATTTCTCGATTCCGACATATATTATCTGCTGAAATTAATTTACCATTTGCTAATTCGAGTAAAAATTTACTATCCAAAGGCGTCAATGGACAACTTAATTTAGCACAAAAATCTCTACTCATATAGCTTCTATCCGCACCCGAATCAAATAAAACGTAAGCAGATTTATTGTCAATAAGAAACGTACCCGTAACAAGCTCCGGGTCTTCCTGTGCCTCTGCCGCATTAATATTGAAAACTCTTCCGCGGCCTTGTCCATTCGTGTTCTCCTGGTTCGGGCAATTTCTAATAATGTGGCCTGGTTTTCCACATTTATAACAAACTACATTGGCATAACTTGCTCCGACACTACTTGCTCCGCCATTACTCGTTCCGACACCATTTGTTCCTTTCGTTCTATTAACCCCTGGTCCGTAGACCTCACACTTTGCCGCGCTATGACCATTTCTTTTACACTTGTTGCAAAATTTGGTGCAGAACCCCGAGTGATTCTTTTCACACCTTTGGCATAGTTGCTTCTGATTGTTGTTGTTGTTGCGGTTATTATTGTTGTTGGGATGATTGTTGTAGTTGCTGTTGTTGTTGTTGTTGTTGTTGTTGTTGTTGTTGGGCCGTTTGTTGTAGTTGCGATTGATGTTGCGATTGTTGGGATAATTGTTGCGATTATTGTTGTAATTGCTGTTGTTGTTGTATTGGTGATTCTTATCACCGTTTTCCTCCCACTTTCTTTTGACTTGCTTCACATTGGCCTCTTCAGCAGTCTGTTCTTTAATTCTTTCTTCAATCTGGTTCACTAGTTTGTGAGCCATTCTACATGCCTGTTGTATGGAGGCGGGCTCGTGTGAACTTATATCTTCTTGGATTCTTTCCGGTAATCCTTTCACAAACGCGTCGATCTTCTCTTCCTCATCTTCGAATGCTCCCGGACACAATAGGCACAATTCTGTGAATCGTCTTTCGTACGTGGTAATATCAAATCCTTGGGTTCGTAACCCTCTAAGTTCTGTCTTGAGCTTATTGACCTCGGTTCTGGGACGGTACTTCTCGTTCATCAAGTGCTTGAATGCTGACCACGGTAGTGCGTACGCATCATCTTGTCCCACTTGCTCTAGATAGGTATTCCACCATGTTAACGCAGAACCTGTGAAGGTATGCGTAGCGTACTTCACTTTGTCCTCTTCAGTACACTTACTTATGGCAAACACCGATTCAACCTTCTCGGTCCACCGTTTCAATCCGATCGGTCCTTCGGTTCCATCAAATTCCAAAGGTTTGCAGGCAGTGAATTCTTTGTAGGTGCATCCTACACGATTTCCTGTACTGCTAGATCCAAGGTTATTGTTGGTATGTAGCGCAGCCTGTACTGCGGCTATGTTTGAAGCTAGAAAAGTACGGAATTCCTCTTCATTCATATTCACGGTGTGTCGAGTAGTCGGTGCCATTTCCTTCAAAATAGTTAAATGGAACAAGTTAATCATACAGAATATTAAGAGTAGTTAATAGTATTTCGTAGCATAATATGAACTCATTTATAAAAGCTTTTTCTTCATATTAGCATTTTATAAGTTTAAATTCGGGTAGTACCTACCCGTTAAGTTCATACTTAGTAGCTAATATACAATTCAACTACTACAATTCTATATGAAAAACTGATTGTAATAATATTTCGCGTTCAAACTTTTATACAATATTTTACAAACTTACAATACCGCTTATTTTACATAAAGCATGAAATATAGCACACAATAACTTTGATACAAGATAGTTGTGAAGACAATTCTAGCTAGTACACAAGTCGTTCGGCAAAGGCAATAAAGACACGTAATTCATACGTCCAGAAACAAGTCATGCATTCTGGTTTTACTAGGACTACTTCCCATCCTTGGTCTTGTGCAACATAACCGTTATGGCCGTTGATAAGACAGCGTGTTGTAACGTCATCAAAGGGACGAGGGTTACGTAATGTCCAACAGTCCCGTAATAATCTAAAAACCTCATTTCTTACCCCAATTACCGACTCCGTCACTTGTGGAAACGTTTTGTTTAATAGTTGTAGCCCGATGTTCTTGTTCTCACTTTGGTGAGAAGCGAACATTACTAATCCGTAAGCATAACATGCTTCTTTATGTTGCATGTTAGCCGCTTTTTCTAAATCACGAAGTCCAATATTCGGATATATTGAGTCAAAATAATTTCTTAACCCGTTGCGTAAAATAGCATTTGGGTTCCCCGCAATATATGCGTCAAAGTAAACACATCGTAACTTATGGGTTTCCCAATGTGATATCCCCCATCTTTCAAACGAAAGTCTCTTATAAACCAAGACATTCTTGGAACGTTCTTCG
This sequence comes from Rutidosis leptorrhynchoides, assembly GCF_046630445.1. Lineage (NCBI taxonomy): Eukaryota > Viridiplantae > Streptophyta > Magnoliopsida > Asterales > Asteraceae > Rutidosis > Rutidosis leptorrhynchoides. Next base: position 387,589,102 of record NC_092337.1, read on the forward strand.
AATGTCTTACAAACTGATCTCGCCTTAAATAGTTGTGCCGAAGAATTCTGGCCGACTCTAGACAAGATTTCATCAATCATGTCTCCGGGTAGGTCTCTTAAAATATTGGGTTGTCTATCCATTTTGTGTTTTTAAACTGTAAAATAGACAAGAGTTAGATTCATAAAAAAAAAATACTTATTAATACAAGCAATTTTTACATATATCATAAAGCATAAGAACACTATATTCCATATATTACACCACACGAATACAACTATCTTATTCCGACTCGCTCGTTTCTTCTTCTTCGGTTTTGGTTCGTTTTGCCAAGTTTCTAGGGATATATGATGTTCCCCTAATACGAGTCGTCGTTGTCCACATTGGTTTAGAAAAACCTGGTGGTTTAGAGGTTCCCGGGTCATTGTTACAACTTAAGGACTTCGGGGGTTGACGATACATATAAAGTTCATCGGGGTTGGAATTAGATTTCTCTATTTTTATGCCCTTTCCCTTATTATTTTCTTTTGCCTTTTTAAATTCAGTTGGGGTAATTTCTATAACATCATCGGAATTCTCGTCGAAATCCGATTCATCGGAGAATTGGTAATCCTCCCAATATTTTGCTTCCTTGGCGGAAACACCATTGACCATAATTAACTTTGGTCGGTTGGTTGAGGATTTTCTTTTACTTAACCGTTTTATTATTTCCCCCACCGGTTCTATTTCTTCATCCGGTTCCGATTCTTCTTCCGGTTCCGATTCTTCTTCCGGTTCCGACTCTTCTTCCGGTTCCTCTTCGGGAACTTGTGAATCAGTCCACAAATCATTCCAATTTACATTTGACTCTTCATTATTATTAGGTGAGTCAATGGGACTTGTTCTAGAGGTAGACATCTATCACATAATATCAAACACGTTAAGAGATTAATATATCACATAATATTCATATGTTAAAAATATATAGTTTCCAACAAAAATGTTAAGCAATCATTTTTAAAGAAAACACGGTCGAAGTCCAGACTCACTAATGCATCCTAACAAACTCGATAAGACACACTAATGCAAATTTTCTGGTTCTCTAAGACCAACGCTCGGATACCAACTGAAATGTCCCGTTCTTATTGATTAAAAACGTTCCATATTAATTGATTTCGTTGCGAGGTTTTGACCTCTATATGAGACGTTTTTCAAAGACTGCATTCATTTTTAAACAAACCATAACCTTTATTTCATCAATAAAGGTTTAAAAAGCTTTATGTAGATTATCAAATAATGATAATCTAAAATATCCTGTTTACACACGACCATTACATAATGGTTTACAATACAAATATGTTACAACAAAATAAGTTTCTTGAATGCAGTTTTTACACAATATCATACAAGCATGGACTCCAAATCTTGTCCTTATTTAAGTATGCGACAGCGGAAGCTCTTAATAATCACCTGAGAATAAACATGCTTAAAACGTCAACAAAAATGTTGGTGAGTTATAGGTTTAACCTATATATATCAAATCGTAACAATAGACCACAAGATTTCATATTTCAATACACATCCCATACATAGAGATAAAAATCATTCATATGGTGAACACCTGGTAACCGACAATAACAAGATGCATATATAAGAATATCCCCATCATTCCGGGACACCCTTCGGATATGATATAAATTTCGAAGTACTAAAGCATCCGGTACTTTGGATGGGGTTTGTTAGGCCCAATAGATCTATCTTTAGGATTCGCGTCAATTAGGGTGTCTGTTCCCTAATTCTTAGATTACCAGACTTAATAAAAAGGGGCATATTCGATTTCGATAATTCAACCATAGAATGTAGTTTCACGTACTTGTGTCTATTTTGTAAATCATTTATAAAACCTGCATGTATTCTCATCCCAAAAATATTAGATTTTAAAAGTGGGACTATAACTCACTTTCACAGATTTTTACTTCGTCGGGAAGTAAGACTTGGCCACTGGTTGATTCACGAACCTATAACAATATATACATATATATCAAAGTATGTTCAAAATATATTTACAACACTTTTAATATATTTTGATGTTTTAAGTTTATTAAGTCAGCTGTCCTCGTTAGTAACCTACAACTAGTTGTCCACAGTTAGATGTACAGAAATAAATCGATAAATATTATCTTGAATCAATCCACGACCCAGTGTATACGTATCTCAGTATTGATCACAACTCAAACTATATATATTTTGGAATCAACCTCAACCCTGTATAGCTAACTCCAACATTCACATATAGAGTGTCTATGGTTGTTCCGAAATATATATAGATGTGTCGACATGATAGGTCGAAACATTGTATACGTGTCTATGGTATCTCAAGATTACATAATATATAATACAAGTTGATTAAGTTATGGTTGGAATAGATTTGTTACCAATTTTCACGTAGCTAAAATGAGAAAAATTATCCAATCTTGTTTTACCCATAACTTCTTCATTTTAAATCCGTTTTGAGTGAATCAAATTGCTATGGTTTCATATTGAACTCTATTTTATGAATCTAAACAAAAAAAGTATAGGTTTCTAGTCGGAAAAATAAGTTACAAGTCGTTTTTGTAAAGGTAGTCATTTCAGTCGAAAGAACGACGTCTAGATGACCATTTTAGAAAACATACTTCCACTTTGAGTTTAACCATAATTTTTGGATATAGTTTCATGTTCATAATAAAAATCATTTTCTCAGAATAACAACTTTTAAATCAAAGTTTATCATAGTTTTTAATTAACTAACCCAAAACAGCCCGCGGTGTTACTACGACGGCGTAAATCCGGTTTTACGGTGTTTTTCGTGTTTCCAGGTTTTAAATCATTAAGTTAGCATATCATATAGATATAGAACATGTGTTTAGTTGATTTTAAAAGTCAAGTTAGAAGGATTAACTTTTGTTTGCGAACAAGTTTAGAATTAACTAAACTATGTTCTAGTGATTACAAGTTTAAACCTTCGAATAAGATAGCTTTATATGTATGAATCGAATGATGTTATGAACATCATTACTACCTTAAGTTCCTTGGATGAACCTACTGGAAAAGAGAAAAATGGATCTAGCTTCAATGGATCCTTGGATGGCTCAAAGTTCTTGAAGCAAAATCATGACACGAAAACAAGTTCAAGTAAGATCATCACTTGAAATAAGATTGTTATAGTTATAGAAATTGAACCAAAGTTTGAATATGATTATTACCTTGTATTAGAATGATAACCTACTGTAAGAAACAAAGATTTCTTGAGGTTGGATGATCACCTTACAAGATTGGAAGTGAGCTAGCAAACTTGAAAGTATTCTTGATTTTATGAAACTAGAACTTTTGGAATTTATGAAGAACACTTAGAACTTGAAGATAGAACTTGAGAGAGTTCAATTAGATGAAGAAAATTGAAGAATGAAAGTGTTTGTAGGTGTTTTTGGTCGTTGGTGTATGGATTAGATATAAAGGATATGTAATTTTGTTTTCATGTAAATAAGTCATGAATGATTACTCATATTTTTGTAATCTTATGAGATATTTCATGCTAGTTGCCAAATGATGGTTCCCACATGTGTTAGGTGACTCACATGGGCTGCTAAGAGCTGATCATTGGAGTGTATATACCAATAGTACATACATCTAAAAGCTGTGTATTGTACGAGTACGAATACGGGTGCATACGAGTAGAATTGTTGATGAAACTGAACGAGAATGTAATTGTAAGCATTTTTGTTAAGTAGAAGTATTTTGATAAGTGTATTGAAGTCTTTCAAAAGTGTATAAATACATATTAAAACACTACATGTATATACATTTTAACTGAGTCGTTAAGTCATCGTTAGTCGTTACATGTAAGTGTTGTTTTGAAACCTTTAGGTTAACGATCTTGTTAAATGTTGTTAACCCAATGTTTATAATATCAAAATAGATTTTAAATTATTATATTATCATGATATTATGATGTACGAATATCTCTTAATATGATATATATACATTAAATGTCGTTACAACGATAAACGTTACATATATGTCTCGTTTCAAAATCATTAAGTTAGTAGTCTTGTTTTTACATATGTAGTTCATTGTTAATATAATTAATGATATGTTTACTTATCATAATATCATGTTAACTATATATATAACCATATATATGTCATCATATAGTTTTTTTACAAGTTTTAACGTTCGTGAATCACCGGTCAACTTGGGTGGTCAATTGTCTATATGAAACCTATTTCAATTAATCAAGTCTTAACAAGTTTGATTGCTTAACATGTTGGAAACATTTAATCATGTAAACATCAATCTCAATTAATATATATAAACATGGAAAAGTTCGGGTCACTACACATGTGGTACACGCGGATAACCCGACACACATATCAAAATCATCATTTTATCATAATCATATGTTATATTTGTTTTTACATGAAAAACGAATCATTATACGCACGTACGAGCCTCAATTTGCACGATTGGAGCTTCGTGCGTGCTGAAAGTCTACACTTGTGAGATTACAAGAGTGAGTCCTCAACCGCGTGGTTGAGCCCTCAACCGCGTGGTCAATCGTGTGGTTGTGCTCAAACGTGTGATCAAACGCGCGGTTGAGCTGTCAAATGCGTGGTTACTGAGCTGTCAAACGCTTAGGAGCTGAAGAACACTCCAGTTCGTTGTTTTTGGGTATTTTGCACCCAAAACTCAATTTTTTTTTGTTTTGGTCAAGCCAAAGACTCAATAATACCACATAACACATATGTAAGCTATTACAACCACTAATTCATCAAAACAAACACATATAAGCTAGAATCAAGTCTTAAAAATACATTTATTCAAAACCCACTTGAAAGACAATTTGAATTCATCAAAATCAGAGATAATTACCTTGATATGATCCTTGAAATTGCTAGAATCTGATGCACAAAATCACAAAGCTTGATTTACACTATTTGATTCATGGATTTAGATAGCAGTAGGTGTTTCCAAGGTTTTTAAGTTGCTAAAATAGAAAAGAATGGAACAAGGAGTAGTATATATCTATTTGGGTTTCTTCATTGTGAGGAAACTCATTCCATAACACGCGGGTATTTACCAGTTATCAGAAACATAATGTATCTCATTAGACGGTCCTAACAAGGTCCAATTCATATAACGAAATATGTTTTGTGACCCTTGTCACAAAATGCACTGTTACCCATGCACAAATATATGTACGCATAATTATTTAATCACTAACAATTCACACACAAGGGTAAAAAGGTCAATTTCTACTAGGCCTAGTTGAGGATGTTACAGTTACTCCCCTACGGATTACTTTTCAGCAAGGATTACATTGCTACTTAAACGTTTAACGCCGTGAAACTGTAGTGACCCGAACTTTTCCATGTTTATATATATTAAATAAAATTGATATTTACATGATTAAATGTTTCCAACATGTTAAGCAATCAAACTTGTTAAGAATTGATTATTTGAAATGAGCTTCATGTAGACAATTGACCACCCAAGTTGACCGGCGATTCACGACCGTTAAAACTTGTAAAAACTATATGATATATATATATATGATATATATATATATATATATATATATATATATATATATATATATATATATGATATTATGAAAAGTAAGTATCTCACTAGGTATATTAACAATGAGTTATATGCATAAAATGAGACTATTGAATTATGAAACTTGAAACGATATATATAACGATTATCGTTATAGCAACGTTTTACTAAATACATATGTATCATATTAAGATATTGTTACACTATATTTAACATGATAAAATGATAATTATATATATCATTAAGTGTGTTAACAATGAACTACATATGTAAAAAAACAAGCTTACTTACTTAAGAATTTCGAAACGAGACATATATGTAACGATTATCGTTGTAACGACATTTTAATGTATATATATTGTATTAAGATATATTCATTGTTGGTGATTTGTGTCACCAATATGATTCAAGTGTAATGGGATTATTTTGTTAACCAAAATAACCTTGATAAATATCGAACAAGTATGGGAAAGTGTGGAATGCACACTTGTTTGAACTTATCTTGATTATGATGGGGTTCGGGGGCAGCGCCCCCGATAGCGGGGTCCAAGGGGTGGCAACCCCTGGCGGGGTCCAAGGGGCAGAGCCCCTGGCTGGTGTTAACTTAAATGTGTTAACTTAAATGTGTTAAAATTTGATTTAAAGCTTTCAACAACATTAAATGAGATCGTTAACTTAAAGCTTTCAAAAACAACACTTACATGTAACGACTAACGATGACTTAACGACTCAGTTAAAACGAATATACATGTAGTGTATTAAGATGTATTAGTACACTTTTGGAAGACTTCAAGACACATATCAAAGTACTTCTACTTAACAAAAATGCTTACAATTACATTCTCATTCATTTTTATCAACAATTCTACTCGTATGCACCCGTATTCGTACTCGTATAATACACAACTTCTAGGTGTACTTACTATTGATACATACACTCAATAATCTGATCTTAGTAGCCCTAAATGACTCATCATCCATTATAGAAACATGTAGGGATTAACCTTTGTCATTTACCTTGAATGATTAAGCTAAATAACAAAACTAGAAAAGCCTTTGTTGACTAACTAAAAAAACGTGGGATTAGCATGGATATATACATCCATTTCATGCTAGATTACTACATCATATTACTCTCTAAACACACACACTTCCACCTCTTCTAACTCTCATCATATTCAGCAAGTTTTGATCTCATAATCAAAGCTTAGATCACCATAAAAAGAATCATTCAAGAACACATCAAGAACACTTCAAGAAAACTTTCAAGATTTCAAGATTACTTTCAATATTTCTAATCCATTCAAAGTAATCATATAAGATCAAGAAAATTTTGTTATTTATAGTAGGTTATCTTTCTAAATCAAGGTAATACTCATATTCAAACTTTGATTCAATTTCTATAACTATAAACTATCTTAATTCGAGTAAAAATCTTACTTGAACTTGTTTTCGTGTCATGATTCTACTTTAAGAACTTTCAAGCCATCCAAGATCCTTTGAAGCTAGATCATTTCTTGTCACTTTCAGTAGGTTTACCTACTAAATTTGAGGTAGTAATAATATTTATAACATCATTCGATTCATATATATATATAACTATCTTATTCGAAGATCTAAACTTGTAATCACTAGAACATAGTATAGTTAATTCTAAACTTGTTCGCAAACAAAGTTAATCCTTCTAACTTGACTTTTAAAATCAACTAAACACATGTTCTATATCTATATGATATACTAACTTAATGATTTAAAACTTGGAAACACGAAGAACACCGTAAAACCGGACATACGCCGTCGTAGTGAAACCGGGGGCTGTTTTGGGTTAGATAATTAAAAACTATGATAAACTTTGATTTAAAAGTTGTTCTTCTGGGAAAATGATTTTTCTTATGAACATGAAACTATATCCAAAAATCATGGTTAAACTCAAAGTGGAAGTATGTTTTTCAAAATGGTCATCAAGACGTCGTTCTTTCGACTGAAATGACTACCTCTTACAAAATTGACTTGTAACCTGTATCTCCGACTATAAACTTATACTTTTTCTATTTAGTTTCATAAATTTCAGTTCATTATGAAACCATAGCAACTTGAATCACTCAAAACGGATTTAAAACAAAGAAGTTATGGGTAAAACAAAATTGGATATTTTTGCTTGTTGTAGCTATGTGAAATCTGTAACAAATCTATTCTAACCATAACTTAACTAATTTATATTGTATTATACATGTACTCTAACATATTATGTAACTTTGATAGACCATAGACACGTATACAATTTTTTGACATATCATATCGACGTCATCTATATATATATATATATATATATATATATATATATATATATATATATATATATATATATATATATATATATATATATATATATTATTTGGAACAACCATAGACACTCTATATGCTGTAATGCTAGAGTTCGCTATACAGGGTTGAGGTTGATTCCAAAAATATATATACTTTGAGTTGCGATCTAGCCTGAGACTTGTATACACTGGGTCGTTGATTGATTCGAGATAATATATATTGATTTATTTCAGTACTATTAACTGTCAATATACTATTTGGGTAATAGTTGATCGCCTCACTAAGTCAGCTCACTTTATACCAATAAAGGAGCCAGACAGTATGGAGAGATTAACACGCTTATATTTGAAGGAAATAGTTTCCAGGCACCTAATGTAAGTAACAAAGGTTTCTTGATCTTAGATGATTACTTGGAATGGATTAGAAAGCTTGGAAGTATACTTGCAAACTTGAAAGTATTCTTGATTTTATGAAACTAGAACTTATAGAAGTATTAAACAAGGGGTTCCATCTTCACCAAAAGAAAGACCATAGTCCCTCTAAGAAGCTGGCCGTGGAGGGATACCTCCACATAACTAGTTAGCAGGCTAAGGTCTTGTTCGTTAACGGAATTAACGCTTCGAATGTGTATAGATTATCGTGAATTAAATAAAAGAACAGTGAAGAATAAGTATCCGCTTCCGAGGATAAATGACTTATTCGATCAGCTTCAAGGAGCTTCGTTCTTTTTGAAAATAGATCTACGTTCGGGATATCACAAGGTTCGTGTTGCTGAATCTGACATTCCTAAGACTGCATTTCGTACTCGTTATGGTCATTATGAGTTCTTAGTGATGCCGTTTGGGTTAACCAACGCTCCAGCAATTATTAGAATACATGTATAATACAATATAAGTTAGCTAGGATATGATTTGTATAGAATTGTTACAATATTTCCCGTAGCTACAACAATCAAAAAATATCCAATCTTGTTTTACCCATAACTTCTTCGTTTTAAAACCGTTTTGAGTGAATCAAATTGCTATGGTTTCATATTGAACTCTATTTTATGAATCTAAATAGAAAAAAGTATAGGTTTATAGTCGGAAATATAAGTTACAAGTCATTTTTGTAAGAGGTATTATTTGATCACATTGCGAAGTTTGACCTCTATATGAGACGTTTTTCAAAGACTGCATTCATTTTATTTAAAAACAAACCATAACCTTTATTTTATCAATAAAGGTTCAAAAACCATAACTGGTTTTACGGTGTTTTTCTTGTTTCCAGGTTTTAAATCATTAAGTTAGCATATCATATAGATATAGAACATGTGTTCAGTTGATTTTAAAAGTCAAGTTAGAAGGATTAACTTTATTTGCGAACAAGTTTAGAAATCATCAGATGTCAAAAACCTTGGAATTAGATTTTCATTTATGGTGTGCCTTTTTAAAAGAATGCAATGTTTACAAAACGTATCTTGTAGAGGTCAGTACCTCACTGTGAAAACGATGAATGATGTATTCGTCCAAATGGATTTGGACGGGTGGACAATTAGTTTTAGATTACTAACAATGGACTGCTAACTTAACAAACTTAAATCATTAAAATGTAATAAAAATGTTGTGAATATATTTCGATCATATTTTGATATATATGTATATATTTATAGGTTCGTGAATCTACAGTGGCCAAGTATTATTTTCCGACGAAGGGATAATCTGTGAAAGTGAGTTATAGTCCCATTTTTGCTATCGAATATTTTTTGGATGAGAATACATGCAGTTTTATAAATGTTTTACAAAATAGGCACAAGTACTTGAAACTACATTCTATGGTTGGATTATTAAACCGAATATCACCCTTTTTAGTCTGGTAATCTAAGAATTAGGGAACAGAAACCCTAATTAACGCGAATCTTAAAGATAGATCTATTGGGCCTAACAAACCCCATTCGGGTTACGGATGCTTTAGTACTTCGATTTTATCATGTACGATGAGAGTCCCGGAATGATGGGGATATTCTAGATGCATTTTTTTTAATGACGGTTACCAGATGTTCTCCATATGAATGATTTTTAATTCGCGGGTTACGCGTATTATTTTGTACACGGGTTACGTGTACGGTTATAATTGAAATCTTGTGGCCTATTATTATTATGATTTAAGATAAAGATTAAACCTATAACTCACCAACATTTTTGTTGACGTTTAAAGCATGTTTATTCTCAGGTGATTATTAAGAGCTTCCGTTGTTGAATGCTAAATAAAGACAGGATTGGAGTCTGCATGCTTGTATAATATTGTTTAAAAACTGCATTCGAAGACTTATATTGTTGTGTAATATTATTGTAAACCATTATGTAATGGTCGTGTGAAAATGCTATATTTTAGATTATCATTATTTGATAATCTTCATAATATTTTAAACCTTTATCGACAAAATAAAGGTTATGGTTTGTTTTAAAAATCGAATGCAGTCTTTGAAAAACGTCTCATATAGAGGTCAAAACCTCGCAACGAAATCAATTAATATGAAACATTTATAATCATTATGAATGGGACATTTCAGAAACTCCCTATTACCGATGATTTAAGGTAACATGCGGAGCAGTTCTCTAGTATACTCTGTTATCGGAACCTATATATAATTTTTTTTGAACGGCTTATCGGAACCCATATATAATTAAAGTTAGTATTGATATTTGGTAAATTTTTTCAAAACAAGGTAAATTTTAATTTTTACTTATTTTGTGACATAAGATTTTAGGGGGTGTTTGTTATTGCGTTTGGAGATTGATTTTCTGATTATCACGTATAAAAATTCGCGGACAATTATTTTGTGATGTTTGGCAAATAAATAAATATCGTTGATTATTCACATTTAGAAGTTTTCAAAACCACAAATGATGAAGTGGCTGATGAGTTAATGCGAACGCAATTTTCTAAAACAAATTCATGTCATCCTCATTTACTATTCTACCCTCATACGAGTATTACCCTTATCTACTAAAGACAAGAGACTTTTAAACATTCTGGTTGGCTGGACCACTATTCACGATTTATTTCCATTTTTTAAACGTTGACTACTTTTTATATATTTGTTTCAACTCATTTTTATAGTTTAGTGTAACCCAAAATTTTGACTCCTTATCTCCTTTTTGTGTAAACTAAATTTATTATTTTCTTTAAACGATCTTTTTGGTTTACCATTTTTCTAAAATTCGTTTGGTACTTTGGAATACCCTATGCTAGCTTGTGAGTCAAGTAAAACTTAAAGATACAAAAAGAAGAAATGCTAAACGAGTTTTATTTTTTTATCATTGACATTAAAATATATTAGCTTACGAACATAAATCCGCACCAAAGTGCGGTAGCCACTTTATTTTTTCAATTGGTTGTGTTATCTAACGACATGAAATTTTAATTTCTTTTATTATATAGTATATATTTTATATTAGTTTTATTTATCCACGAGAACTACTTAAATAACTATAGTGTAATACTTGAACTTATTTTGAATTATTATAGGATTTCTAAAAAACTAACTAATATTATAATACAAAATATAATGAGGTTGTTTATTCTATACCAGACTTAACAAATACTAACAAACATTAGTGCACTAAAAAATCACTTAAACATATCCCAAAACGTCCAGAGATACAAGGCAACCATTTGTGAATTGTTGCAAAACGTTTGGTAAAGGTTGCAACATTTCTGCATAACATGCAGCATGGTGTGGCGCAGCTCTTGCATTTCATGCTTTATGATGCGGTGCATCAAGAAGTGACGCAGCGCACCTGGAAGCACCCAAAATTATCCAATAGCTTTTGATGTTGATTTTGTGTTTTCAAGTTATACGGTGCGGCGCAATAAGGGTTTATTATGCCACACCAATCCACTACATTGTGTGGCGCACCAATCAACGGGTGCGACACACCTTTAGTCTGGACAGTCAATTTAGTTTGTTTCATCAACAAACTAAAACCCAACTCGAGCTATCTCTTTAAAACTTTGACGGACGTGTACTACACACTCTCCAAATCCGTTCTAAACTATTAGAGATTGCTTCACTATCAACCTACCAAATTCAGTGCACCAAGGTTAATTGGATCACATTATAATCACCAACAAATCCTCCCCCCCCCCTTCCAATTTTAGTGTTATCCTTAATTTACTAAAATGTAAACAATCAGTCAAACCAATGCATCAATAGAAATGTTCTAAGAATTGAATTTCCACCTAGTATATTGCAAATTTCAAGAATTCGAAAATTAGGATGCTCAAAACATTTAAACCCATCAATATGTTTGAAAACTTTAAGATAATATACACATCAGTTTCGTAATTTCTATAATTAAACTCGACACTTTACAAGCCATGTGTCCCAATCCATTCATGAACATATCAAAAACCAAGTCCAAGCTTTCTTGAAGCGACAAAAATTCATGTCCACATAGGTAGTTTCCTTTAATCTTGCTCCTACAATGAAATTTTTCAAGAAAACTATTAAGAAGTGTTAAACTTTAACCTAAATTTATCTTTTAGGTCCGAACACATACTTTGGGATCATATTTACATGTGTTCTAATCTTCAAAAAGTAGGCTTTCCACATTGAATTCAACTCCTAGCTAATCGTTTGGTCAAGTGACCGGCCAAATTCTGTTGTGATCTCACAAAGTCAACATAAATTACTCCATTAGAGATCAACTCTCAAATCATGCTATGTCTAACACCAAGTGTCTAGACTTCCCATTAGACATTTGGCTATAAGCCTTAGCTAAAATTGAAGCACTATCACAATGAATACATATAGGAGAGATATGTTTTAGCCATAAAGGAATCTCATATATTAAATTCCTTAAGCATTTGGCTTCAATACCGGCTACTGCCAATGCTACAGATTCGGATTCCATGGTCGAAGTAGTAACACACATTTGTTTCTTCGATTCCCATGAAATAGCTCCTCCACCAAGAAGGAATATCCAACCCGTTGTAGAAGAAATCTTCAATGATGGTAATCCAACTTGCATCCGAATATCCTTCTATGATAGGAGGAAATCCGGAATATGTGATACCATAATCATGGTTCGATTCAAGTACTTGAATACTTTATTAATTGCATACCAATGGTGAGTCCTTGGGTTACTTGTGAATCTACTCGATCTTCCCCCGACATAAGCAATATCCAGTCTTGTGCTTGTCATATCATACATTTAACAACCTATTGCTTGAAATTATTCAAGTTGAGACACCGCTTTGCCCAAATCAGGCAAAAGCTTTAAATTAGGATCAATAGGAGTACCAAACGACAAAGAAGTCTCACGATAAAATTTCTTGAGAATTTTCTCAATGTAGTGAGATTGGGTAATTATGATACGCTTATCATCTCGTTTAATCCTTATGTCAGGGATTACATCCACCACTCCCATATCCTTCATTGAGAACTTCGATGACAAAAATTCTTTAGTTTTATCAACTTGACCTTGGTCGGTGCCAAAGATCAACATGTCATATACATATAGGCAAATGATCACACCTTTTTCCTTTTGATCAAATTTGCTATATATACACTTGTCCGATTGAGTCAATGTAAACTCATGAGACAATACCACATCATCAAACTTTTAATGCCATTGTTTAGGTTCTTGTTTAGGTCCATATAATGAATTAATCAATTTACACACCTTTGTCTCTTATCCCGGCATTACAAACTCTTTATGCTGTTTCATGTATACCTATTCATCCAAATCACCATTTAAGAAGTTTGTTTTCACATCTATTTGGTGAATCACTAGATTATGAGCTGATGAAAGAGTAATCAACAATCTAATAGTGGTAATACGAGCAACCGGTGCATAGGTATCGAAATAATTAAGGCCCTCCTTTAATCTATGCCTTGGATAACCAGTCGAGCTTTAAACTTATTAATCGTCCCATCAACCTTCATCTTTCATTTAAAGATCTATATATTGCCCAATAGTTTACACCTCGGTGGTAATTCCACTAATACCCAAGTGTTATTTTTCATAATAGAATCCATCTCTTCACGGATTGCTTCTTTCCATAAAGAAACATCACAAGATCTCATAGCTTCATAGGTCCTAGGATCTTCCTCTATATTGTAACGATAATTAATGGTGTATCCTAGGGGATACACGCATAAAAGCATCATTTTTATACAAAAGAAATGATCGAAAAGCATAAAAGATAGCAATTTTGGCAGTTTTTAGCATTATCCGTCTAGCGCTCAGCAGGCCGCCAGCGTCATGCGTAAGCCCTGCAGGCAGCTTCTATGCTTAAGTCCTTGATTAGGCGCGTGAGTGACACGCAGGCACGTCAGCCCAAGCCAAAGGTGGTTCCGGATATTTCGCACAATTGAATTAATTTGCATTTGACATGTGTTTCCGAGAATTTCGGACATTCTACGCCTATAAATAGACCCCATGGGTCACCACATTTCACAGTTCTATCACTTGTCGGAGAGAGTATACTTTCTCTCGCACACAGTACTTTCTCACTCTAAAACTTTAACCGCTTAGCAACAGAACGCTACACAGACCAACTTCAGCTTGGTTCAAAGACTGATTGAGGCCACCCTATGGATATCTCATCAGTGTTTCGGGTCTGCAAGGATCCAATCCCGAGGGAAAACATCAGTTGACAACATATCGCTCAATGCTAGGTTGTTATAGTATTGTATTGGTGCCTTTCATCCACTATACGTAAAATAGTACAAACATATGGCATCATCCATTTTGAAGAACACCAAGAACACCAAAGCAACTGACATGACATCAACACGAGCATCACTTGATCCAGTCTCTGAAGACCTCATCGAGAGCATACCAACTACTCAATTAGTTGTGGAAGAACTTTCAATCAACGAAGAAGAACATGCGAATGTTGATGCATATGAAGAACTTGTTAATGAAACAGCAACATGATTAAAGAAAACATTGCTGAATAACTCCAAGGGGAGAGTGTGTAAAGCACAGTGGGGAACACACAACATCTCTTTTAAAAGACATCTGATGTAAACACCAAGCATACAAGCAAAAGGAAGGCCGTTTCTAAACAACAATTGTTCAAACTATTCAATCAATTGAATACTTTGGTAGATGATTCTGAGCGTGAACATAATGATGAAGGTTGTGGAGAATGAGTGAGATTATGGGGAAGAAGAAGAACAACCATTTATGTCTGAAGAGATGACAAGGAAGTTGTTAGATGGGATTTTGACAAAGACGGCGCCATTGAAATACAAACAGAAGTTAGCACAACCCGCCATCCGTGCAATGGCGGTGGATAACTTGTTTGCTTTAATCACATGAGATGAAGCTATTAAACCTCCAGCAATGGCAGAGTCAACTCAATGTTTCATCACTAGAATTGCAGAATATCCATTACCAAGAAACATGGGAATACCGTCTATAGGTGTTTATGATGGAATAACTGATCCATAATATTTTCTTACTATGTTTGAAGGCGTTATGAGGTCGCAAAACTGGGAGGACGAGCTTGCATGTCATATGTTTCCTATGGTAATGCAGAAGATGGCTAGAGAGTGGTTTGCAAGTCTTCCGCCTAGGAGTATTACCAGTTTTCTTTATTTAAGAGCCAAATTTGTCATGCAATACCAAAGTCTGAGGAATTGCACATTGTCACATCTGGATGCACATGAAATCACTATGCATCAGAATGACTCTTTAAGAAATTTCATGAAGCGTTATACTGTTGAATGCCAGAAAATACCTAATATACCAGAGTCTCAACTTGTGTCTGGTTTATTTCTATCTTGACAAACGTCGATTTTCAAGTTTCGTTCATGCGTTAAGGTATGATGTCCCAAAAAATTTGCATCAAGCGTTGGTAGTAGCACATAAGCATTTGAGAGCTGGAGAAATGGGACATCCAAGAGTTGAAAGGAATTACAGGCAGCCGAATGGAGGACGGAACCCGGATGTTAACTATCAAAGGCAGCGTGAGTATGACAATGGTTATCAAAGGAAACAGCATGGTTGGAGGGGCAATAATCACCCGAATGATAATTATCATCACCGCAGACCATTAGAAAGGCATCCACTCATTATGGCTTTAATAAAAACACCAAAGGAAATCTTATTCACTGAACCTATCAAAGAATCTTTCAATCCTCCAGCACCAATGGAAGAAAGAGAGGGCCCAAAGAGTGACAGGTGGTGTGATTTCCATGAGGCATATGGGCATTATACTGACAATTGCAAGTCATTGATGAGAGAGATCATTGCTAAGATCAAGGTTGGTGATTTGAACCATTTGTTACCTGGAAAGCAATACAGAAGGAATGACCAAACAAACGTTTTCCTTGGCAAGAAAATTTACGCCACGATAGACAGCGACATTGGAACAGAAGAGAAGAAACATTGGATGAGAGGGATCCAACTCCTTAGAGGCATATTAAAGTTATCTGGAATGAAGGAGAAGAGCATGAGGAAAGCGAAGAACGCAATACAGAGGCGTGGATGTATGCTCCTATCATCTTTCATACCATTCCAAACTGGCAACTGTCGGATGATCCTGTTGTCATTACTGTTGTGATTGAAAAAAGTTCATAACCAAAATTTATAGAGACACTGGTAGTGAGGCAGATATCTTGTACTTGGACTGTTTTAGGGGTTTTCCGTTCAGTATCAAAGATAGGCTCTGCAACACGGATTTGAAGATTGCTGGCATAACTGGAGCATCAGTGAGGGCAGTTGAGAAGATCAAATTGGATGTCATGCTGGGAACATATCCTTTAGTCCGCACAGAAATCGTGGATTTCACAGTGCTGGACAGCAAGTCAAGGTTCAATGTTTGTTAGGACGAAGGACTTTGCGTATGTTTGGTACAATCTCTTCAACACAACATGTAGAGTTGCGTTTCCATACCCCTAATGGCACAGCAGTGGTGTGTTCAGAGTTTTTGGGACCAGCAAGGGAACGCTCTGTTGTTTATGAAACAGGAAGGGATACGGTCAGAGGTGGATCTTCAAGGTAACTGTTTAACAGGAATAAGGTGAACAGGTACTTTAAAGTATCTAAAATGATGGAGCATTAGAAGCGCAATGGAGTACGATGCACGTAAAGCATTATGATTACATATATCATGCATCACAATAGTTGAACATGTTTTCTTATTCTTATTTCCAATAAGCACAATACAAATTTTTGTAGTTTTCTGGATATATTTGATCACCCTATCCATACAGAAATTTTACACAAATCTTTGTAAGTGCAGCAGTTTAATATCAATTAAATTTTATCTTTTTGCTTACGCAAAGCACTACACGTTACGAATGTAGAACAGTGCATTCATAATCCTACCCACAAAAGGTAAAAAATTTTATGCTCCCGATGGTAGAAGCTTTTATGTCAACATTTCAGATAAAAGGGATCGGCTAGTGTAAGTGTTGACTTTACTAGAGAACACCGAGGCAAAACTACAACGTCTATTAAATGTCATGAGATATGCACTGGTTTATCTCAACTGCGTAAATCCATTTATACGATAAACAGAAAAGTTGCATATCAAAATATAAGTGTATTTTTTAAAAGACGCACAACACCTAAGCGCAGCACAATGTACGGAATAATGGTAATTTCTTAAACACATATTCCACAAATCCTACAAGTTCATTACTTTTTGACTCATTTATATCTTTACAAACAAGAATGCATCATGTTGGCAAAATTTATCATTTCCTTTAAAATTTTGACTTCAACTACGATAGCAATCTATTAGATCAAGCAAAATCTTTGGCGCAACACGGAAAACGGATGACATTTTAATAAATCCGTCGTGCAAAAAGCGGTTAAGGCAATCGTATTTTATTGACAAGTTAACATAAAATAAACATAATGAACACATAATCTGGGCAATCATATATATTAAGACATATGGCATGAAAACTTATCATTACTACTATTAAGCATACATATGTTCTCATCAAACAATAAAAAATGTCAACATAATTTTTATAGAAAACATGGCAAGTTGTTTAACATTAAACATGCATATATTGTAAAATCAAAATACACATTGCACAATAATTATTACAGAATGTTTCAAATTGTTTTACATTATACTGGCATGTCCAATATTTCTTTTACAAAAACTTCATCCTTCTTACACACCTCTTCCAAAGATGCAATCTTCAAAGCAGCAACTGCATCCCTAGCAGTCTCCAGCTCGGCTGTAGCATCAGACTTAATATATTTTGAAATTTCAGCTGGCAAGGGATCGGGCTTATTAGGGATGAGGTTGATAACTTTCTCCACCATCTCAGAGACATCTTTAATTATGGAGGCCTCAAGATAGCTGTGAAATGTTTGCCCAACAGTATCCGAGTCTAATATTCTCTGCACAAGACTAGGAATACCATCTGTCAGCTCTGTTAGATCCTTCTGGGCAGCGGCAGCACGTGTAGCACTCTCCTCAGCCATATGACCTTTCTCATCCACAACTTTCCTTAACTCCTCCACCTCCTTCAACGACTTTTCATTCTTCTGCAGTAGTTTTTCTCTTTCAGACCTCACCTCGATACACTTACCCTCTACCAACTCCAATGCCCCATCCTTCTTCTGAACAAGATCAGCTGTAGTAGTCCACTTTTTGTGCACATCTTGCACTTCTACCTCTAGTTTTTTAAGTTTGGCTGCATTCCATACAGCATTAGCAACAACAACCTCTTGTGCCTCTTGCATCTTGAGGCTATGAAGCACATGTTGCGTGTGCAGCAACAGAGAAGCAGCCGTGGATTGGCAGTTTTGCTTCAGAGTTATGGCAGAAAGTGATGACGAGAGGTCAGCAATGGAGTTTGTCTGAACAATAACATGTGCTTAGCAAGTGTACAAACAGTTAAGCATTATGAAAAATATATGGCATGTTGGATGTCGCAAATAGAAGCATAATGCCCTCACAAATAAAATTCAATTAGTAAGTTAATGATCCTTAAATGCGTAGTGTAACATCTTTTAAGGTGATTTCAAGCAACACGGGTTCGAAAGAGATAACTCAAGTTTTCAAGCATGAAGATCATATGAGCGTGCGAGTATGACATGTGATTTGCACATATAAGAACATATAAGCATACAAATATGGCAGGTAGATGTTGCACACACACTTATACAAGCAATGAACACATATATGACACATATGATAGATAAAGAGAAAGATTATGCAGTTTACACCTAGTGTATAATGAGCGAAAGCATAGAGTTAAGCCTAGAGTGTAAGGCATACATAAAGCATTCAAATTTTTCTAACAAGTCTATTTCAAACTTATCATCCATGCGTTCAAAGAACTTTTCACAAGGAAAATGGTTAATTGGATCAATAACCAAGTCATGAACATCTATTTTCATAATTAAGATTTCATTCTAATATGTCCTAGCAAATAGTGTATTATAAACTTTTTACCAATTTTCATGCATAATCAAGTAAGAATGCCCTAAGTCTATCAATACTTTCAAGATGTAGTGGTAGTAGAGAATAGGCATTTTCATGTATATATGCAATCTTGACATTCATTCTTATGGTTAGTTTCAACTTCTCTTTTCTTTTCAATGTGATTAAACTAGATAATTGAAATAGTATTGTTCTTGTTTCTAGTTCAAGGACATTCTTAACTATTAATCACATTGAACTTTTCATGTGTTATGCTTGATTATTACTTTATCCTGCTAGGATTTCTATTTAGACCTTTTAAGGTTTTGATTTCTAAAAAGTATCCTAGAGACGTACCTACCTTTAGAGTCACACCTTCACTTTGAGTGAGAATTCAACATTAAATTTCCATAGGTGTGTCTAAAGCCTTAACACTTATCAAACATAAATTTTGAGTGTATTCTTTAGGTTTATTTAAGAGTGATATCTTAGAGTCACTTTGATTCATGAGTTGAGTAAGACATTGAGAACACTCATTAATCTCATTGCGTGTAAGTTTAAGACACAATACAAAGAGTTTGAATAAACATTTGTGTGGGATAAGATTATCTAACTCTTTGACGTATACAAGGTTAGTGAAACTTTTCATTTTACTCGTTTGTTCTAGGTGTTCATTTGACGCAAACCTAATCCTAGTTTAGAATTTAAGAGCATGAATTAACGTTTTCTAACCTCAAAGATTAACAATCATCAGTCCTAATATGTCTAAGTGTGTTTTAGACATTTGACAACCCAACAAACGCTTATGTGTTTAACTATCCATTTTTATCAATGACTACTACTCTAACAATTTAGACAAGAATAATATCATTTAAGTGTAAGCCTAGAATGAGTTCTTTCATCACAAATGTATCTCATTAAGCATACATGATAGAAATCATTTACAACCCCTTTAGTAAGACTATAAAGTTAAACTTTGGAAATCTACACTATACCTAGAAAACGGAGAACTTAGACTACGCACTTTAGATCTAATTTTTCTCCTATTGATGTCTCATAAGATTTGTTTGTTATGATCCTTTTTGTGATTTTATCATTTATCCTCTCTTAATGCTAGCATCTTTTCTCGAGTATTTGCTTTGTTGAAGCAATTTAATGAGAATGACCCTTTATATTTTAACTCAAGGATGAATATACTCAAATAACCATAACATTTTATCTTGAGTGATTAGTTTTATGTTCGTAAGATCTAATAAGAATATATATTGATGTAATGCATGTTTTTATTTTATTTCTAATTTTATTAGCAAGCACATAAGACATTCTACTCAATTATATGCATAACATGTGTCTACTTTCAAATAAGTTGTGACCTAACTAGCATGTTAAGAATTATGCACATAGCAAGCTAGAATTTAAGTAGAACAATTATTTGCAAGAAATGTTACCTCTACCGATAATGGTCCTTCAAATATGTCCATCAAACATTACATCACCATCATCATGTTCTTTGTGCTCGGTGTGACATATTTATCATGGACATGTGTTTTGAGTACTTGTGATTACATCGTCTTCCACAACACTTGTTAAGAAACCTACAACTTGTTAGAGACACCAAATATGCTACCATTGTTTGTTGGGTCCGAGATTGTTAACATCAAATATTCTCACCACAACTTATCTTTGTAACTTTCTCAAAGAATAGACTATTGTTCTTATAAGAATGTTTGAAATTTGGCAAACCAATTTCATGTCTTGAGTGAGAATAATTGATCTTGTTTGAAAATCACTCAACCTTTTAAACGAGAGTCTTTTAATGACGATAATTAGCTTCACATTAGCAAATGTTTAAATCTTTTCAATAAACAATGTAAAACTAATATTATAATCATTTTAAAATGATTCAACATCTAAAAGTGTCAAACCATGGCCGATATTAAAATTGCGAAAGCACATTTTGATCAGAGCCTATGTGGTCGATCCACGGTCGATCGTAGACTGGTTTGGCACTAAGTTGACTTTTATAAAGTGTATTTTTGAAAAATTTGTGATAGGTTCACTCAAGGTGTCTTTTATAACCAAGTGTTGATTTATCATTTGGTATCTTTCACTTCAAAAATCACTTTTACTACATCACCACTTTTTGTCATTTTTGAAGAAAGATAATTCTTTTTCTTGTTCAAAATAGTCACAAGCTAGTGATTTTAGTTTCAAATTATAATTACCACTAAGTAAACTTTTGTTTGTGTAACGACCCAAACCAATAACCAATCGATTTAGCGAAACAATTTTTTTTTATAACAGTGGAGTGCGCCACGCGCACCACCATAGGGTGCGCGGCGCACACAGGCCCCAATTCAGTTCTGTCCAAATTTGCAAATTTTCAAATAAAGATCTCCTACTTCCCGACATAATTAGACGAAACGCTTTTCACAACATGTTCTAATATGGAAAACTCATACGATTCAAACATAAAATGAGTTTTACAAAACGAGGCCCACATCGGCCGTTTTACGAGTTTCATACCAAAGTTCGAGTTTCGACCACACTAGTTTAAATTCCAAACGACACTATGAGCATGGTGTTTGGGGTTAAACTACCCAAATCTCAGTCAAACTCCAAAAGCTATGACATCCCAAAAGCGTCCCCTAAGCAACAAGCGGGATCTCTAATCCAATCGAAGGCCCTTACCCTTGTCAACGCCGGAGCCTATAAAAAGATAAACAACGAAAGGGTAAGCAAAGCTTAGTGAATGCAATAATTATACCCATATATATATATATATATATATATATATATATATATATATATATATATATATATATATATATATATATATATATATATATATATATATATATATATATATATATAATATACCTACTTGCAATCACTTACACATTTACCGCATACACGCTAGCAATACAATTAGCATACCATCACAAATACGAAGCTAATATTCTCCAACAAACCGCTACTAGCGTAATCAATAACATATAATTGACATAATATAATATGCTACAAAACAAATACACAACCATGGTTAACCGTTCTCGCGTCATGGTGCTACCGGCTCTTTGGTTCACACCATACGCATTTGTCATGATGCTACCGGCTCTTTGGTTCACATCACAACTCGAGTCATACTCACGCTAGAGTGCTACTGGCTCTTTGGTTCACACTCTAACAACGCTAAGGTGCTACCGGCTCTTTGGTTCACACCCTAACAAATAGTGCTATAGCGCTACCGGCTCTTTGGTTCAGACTATAACACACGTACTATGATGCTACCGGCTCTTTGGTTCACATCATAGCACGCTCGCACATACTATGGAACTACCGGCTCTTTGATTCATACTATAGCATACAAATAAATACATTACATACATATGCATATAATCATTCCACTCACCTTAACGCCTTCGGTGAATGTTTTATACTTCCGCAAGCTTCAAGGCAAAGTACCTAATATAATAAGTACTCGATCAACAAACAAATTTGTTTGACTAAATACCAACACTTCATTCATGTGCATTTAATGACTTAATGCATTAAATGCCCCATTTTCACCAAAACCGCCCTTAAGGGTCAAGACCACCATTAATCACTTAAAAGTTAGTGATTAAGGTCCAATAACGCTAATTATAACATAATTAGGGTAATTCATACCCATAATCCCCAACTAGGTCAATCATTAACCCCTTTGACTCATTTAAAGTCAACACACCCATTTCGGGTCATCCACTAACCCCGCTAACACCCATTTACCAATTAGTTAGGTGTGCTAGCAATTGACTAACCAATTAGGACTCATAAACATCAATTACCACTTTGAAACCCTAGGTTAGTTACCATTGAGTCTTTATGACTCCGACTTACCCATGAACACCCAAAATCACCAAATATGGGTTTTATGTTCTTCATTTACCTAAACCCTAACCCTAACCCCTACACAAAATCAAAGTAAGGAAATTAAAGTTAGAACATACCACTACAACCACAACGGAGCTAGAGAAGAGATGAAAAACTTTAATACCCGCACTTTGGTCCGAGAACAATTTATTCCTCTTGGATTTAAGCTTTCTCACTCAAGAATCACACTCTCTCTCTAAAATTTAAGTGAAGAGGATAAGGTTGTTGATAATGGAGTTAATGAAACTCCAAAAACTGACCAACTTGCCTTTAACTCGTCCACAAATGAAATTACCAAAAAAACCCATCAAAATATCTGAATAAAAGAGCTGGATCCGGCTACAGTGAACAGTGCGCGGCGCGAGCGCACCTAGCCCAGCTCAGCTTCTGACTTCTGTTTGATTATACAACTTCACCCACACGCTATGTACCATATATACCCTGCTGTACAATGAAGATTATGGTCTTACAACTCTCCCCCACTTGAATCGGAGTGCGTCCTCGCGATCCAAGCCGCATGACAAGAGGAAAGGTAAACCAACACGAATTCTTCGGACTCTCAAGTAAACTCGGAACCTTTACTACGAAGCCATTGAACTTTAAAAGTCCTAACCTCTTTATGTCTCAACCTTTTGACCTTCTCATCGAGTATAGCAATTGGATCCTCAATATATTCTAACTTATTGTTTAGCTCAATCTCGTCTAACGGCACCCAAGAAGAATCATCCGCAAGACACTTACGGAGATGGGAAACATGAAATGTATTATGGATCCCCGCAAGCTCTTCGGGTAATTCCAAATGATACGCAACTTCACCAACACGAGCTAGAATTTTAAATGGCCCAATAAACCGAGGAGCTAACTTTCCCCGTTTTCGAAACTGAATAACACCTTTTCATGGTGAAACCTTAAGCATCACCATGTCACCTTCTTGAAATTCGATCATTCGTCTACGCTTATCGGCATACGACTTTTGTCTATCTTGCACCTTTTTCAAATGATCCCGAATCATATCAATCTTGCTATTCGTTTCTAAGACCAAATCGGTACTCCCGATTTCTTTTTGACCAACTTCACCCCAACAAATCGGAGTTCGACACCTCCGCCCATAAAGCATCTCGTAAGGTGGCATCCCGATACTAGTATGATGACTATTATTGTACGAGAATTCCACCAAAGGCAAATGCTCATCCCAACTACCACCGAAATCAATAATACACGCTCGTAACATATCCTCCAGAGTTTGATTCATATGTTCGGTTTGACCGTCCATCTGAGGATGATACAACGTACTCAATTTCAATTGTATGCCCATATCTTCATGAAACTTTTCCCAAAACCGAGATGTGAATCGGGTATCTCGATCCGAAATAATAAATATAGGAACTCCGTGTCGAGAGATGACTTCCTTGATAAACAACTTAGCCAAGGTCTCCGATGATATCGCTTCCCAAATGGAAAGAAACAAAGCACTTTTCGTCAATCGATCAACTATAACCCAAATCGAATCAAATTGGGTTCTTGCCGTTTTAGGTAACTTTGTGATGAAATCGATGGTAATGTGTCCCATTTCCATTTCGGGATTTCTAACGATTGTAACTTACCATACGGCTTTTGGTGCTCGGCCTTAACTTGCAAACACGTGACGCATTGCTCAGCATACTTTACAACATCACGTTTCATGCCCGGCCACCAATAATCTTTCCTTAAGTCAAGATACATTTTCGTAGCACCCGGATGAATGGAATACTTTGACTTATGTTCTTCATCAAGTAGCACTTGTCGATAATCACCCATCTTAGGCACCCACACTCTTCTTTGAAAAGACAACAACCCACGCGAGCCCATAGTAATGAACTCCGATTGCCCCCACAATTTGTTCTGCATGCTTGTTGTGAACGTAAGCCTCTATTTGAATCACACCAAGTTTTTTAAGAAAATCGTTAGTAATAATCATACGTAACAATCCCAATCGTAACGCCGGATGATGACTCTTTCAACTTAACGCATCCGCGACCACATTCGCCTTGCCCAGATGATAAAGTATCTCACAATCATAGTCTTTTACCACATCCATCCACCTACGTTGCCGATAATTCAAATCTCTTTGATCGAAAAGATGTTTCAAACTCTTGTGATCCGAATAAATCGTACACTTGATACCATACAAGTAATGGCGCCAAATTTTCAACGCATGCACAACCGCTGCCAACTCAAGATCATGAGTCGGATATCTCGTTTCGTGTTCCTTTAATTGTCGAGAGGCATAAGTGATGACTTTACCCCGATGCATTAGAACACAACCGAGCCCATTTAAAGAAGCATCACAATAGACCGTCATGTCTTCCACCCCTTCCGGCAAAAATAGCACCGGAGCTTGACACAACTTCTCTTTTAACAATTGAAAAGCAATTTCTTGCTCGTTCTCCCAATTAAATCTCGCATTCTTTCTTGTCAATTTCGTCAATGGAGAAGTGATCTTAGAAAAGTCTTAGATAAACCGACGATAATAACCGGCCAATCCGAGAAAACTTCGGATTTTCGTAGGCGTAGTCGGTCGTCCCCAACTCTTTACCGTCTCTATCTTCCCCGGATCTACTTGAATACCATTTTCGTTCACAATGTGGCCAAGGAATTGAACTTCCCTTAGTCAAAATTCACATTTGGAGAATTTAGCATACAACTTCTGCTTCCGCAACGTCTTTAACACACTCCGCAAATGATGTTCATGTTCCTTCATACTCTTCGAATAGACAAGTATGTCGTCGATGAACACAATTACCGACTTGTCCAACATAGATGGGCACACTCAGTTCATAAGATCCATGAATGCCGCCGGTGCATTCGTAAGACCAAAAGGCATAAGTACGAATTCAAAATGCCCATAACGCGTTCGAAAAGTCATTTTCTCGATGTCTTCCTCACGGACCCGCATTTGGTGATAGCCGGACCGTAGGTCGATTTTAGAGAAATACGTTACACCTTGGAGTTGGTCAAACAAATCATCAATCCTAGGCAATGGATAATGATTCTTCATCGTCACGTTGTTCAACTCCCGATAATCGATGCACATCCGTATACTACCATCCTTCTTCTTCACGAATAAAACCGGAGCGCCCCATGGCGAAGCACTCGGTCGGATAAAACCCTTTTCAAGTAGCTCTTGGGTTTGATTTAACAACTCTTGCATTTCCGTCGGCACTAAACGATAAGGATTTTTAGCAATGGGGGTAGCCCCCGGAACCAACTCAATGCAAAATTCAACTTGTCTTTCCGCCGGAACACCCGGTAACTCATCCGGAAAAACATCTTCAAATTCACTCACCACCGGAATTTCACGAATGGGTGGTGGCTCGTCACGAGTATCAACAACATGGGCAAGAAAAGCCATGCCACCGCCAACAAGAAAACGACGTGTCCGTGCAAAAGTGCATACCGGTACAAGTCTTCTTCGTTTTATCGCCATGAATAATTAACTCTCCCCCACTAGGGGTCTTCACTAGAATAGATTTTTCATGGCATGAAATATCGGCTCTATTATGATCGAGCCAATCTATACCAACAACGATATCAAAATCACCCAAAGTCATCGGGATGAGATCGATTTTAAAGTTTTTGACACCAAACACAACATTACAATTTTTACACACATCAACCACTAGCACCGTCTTGCCATCCGCTATTTCAACTTCTACCAGACGACTTAACTTAGCTAACAGTTTATTAAGTTTGGGCACAAATTTTGGTGACACAAACGACAAGTTTGCACCACTATCAAAGAGTATCCTTGCCGGATTGGAATTAACCATGAAAGTACCTGAGACAACTTCACTAGATTGCTTGGCCTCCTCATTGGTCATCAAATAATTTCGACCCCTAGCCGTACCCGCCGCCTTCTCTAGTCGCTTAACATTATCGTTGCGCAATTCGGGACACTCCGGCCTCTTGTGCCCCTCTTTGTTACAATTAAAACAAACAATTTTGTTGGAAGATGAGTTCGTACAATCACGGGCCAAGTGCCCTTGTCGACCACAATTGTAGCACGTGGGCCCAAAACTCTTAGAAGCCCCCTTTTTTGCACTACCGACGCTCTCGGTCACACTCTTGTTCTTCTTGTTCGAGTGGCTAGTAGCTTCAAATTTTCATTGCCAAAGGTGAAGTCACTCTTTCTTGGAGCAAGCGACTCAAAACCCTTAGCGATATCAAATAGCTCATCAAAAGTCTTCGCCGAATTCCTACTAATCCTTTCTTGATAGTTATCATTCAAGGTTCGGTAGAAATCTTCTTTCAACATGTGATCGTTCCCGTCATACTCCGGGCAAAATTGGGTCTTTGATAAGAAAGTGGACTTGAGAGTGTTCAAATCCATTGACCCTTGCCTTAAAGTACGTAACTCGTCCTTAAGCTTTGAAAGATCGGCTGAAGTTCGGTACTCCTTGAAAAATTCTTCTTTAAACTCGTCCCACGTCAAACTCATACTTTGTTCTTCGCCATAAAGTCGGATTTTCGCATCCCACCACAACTTGACATCACCCCTCATCATGCTACTACCAAACCTCGTCTTTTTATCGAAAGGACACTCACTAGTACGGAAAGCCCCCTCCATATCGGAGATCCATCGAGCACTCTTGAGTGGGTCTCGTTCACCTTCAAAGGTAGGAGGTTGAGCATCTTTGATGTTTTTATAGTGGAAGTCTCGTCTTCCCGCGTTATCCTCTTTAAGAACAATCTTAACTTGTTCCTTGACTAGATTGACTACTTGTTCGTCAATCGAATCCAAGAACATCTTCTTAACATCCTCTAAGAAGGCCTCATGACGCCTTTGCATAATGGCCTCAACCTTGGCCGTAAACTCAACATCCTCACTCGAACCCCCTTCATTGGTCTCGGGTCCGTTTCTCGTCTTCATACTATAAAACGGAAAAGGTTAAGAAACGAACGAGAAAACTTAACACATATGTATATACATATACACCACACTACCCCATCTTGCTCAACAATCGTCGTACATCGCTTGTTTGACACGATTTGAACTCGTAACAATGGTAGCTAATCATTGTTACGCGAGCACGTCGCATTAACTTGCTAGTACAACGTCTATCTTGCTTGATGATTGCTAACACAAAACAAAACAATTAGCGCAAGGTTAATTCACATAAACCTAAGCACTAATCAACACCTGGTCCTACCCGTCTCCTACAAGTCCCACATAAAGCGCATATACAAATAAATCTAAGTCTAGGCACCTATCTCAAGTCGCGTAAATCCCTTAGACCATGCTCTGATACCACTTGTAACGACCCAAACCAATAACCAATCGATTTCGTGAAACAAATTTTTTTTATAACAGTGGAGTGCGCCACGCGCACTACCATAGGGTGCGCGGCGCGCACAGGCCCCAATTCAGTTCTGTCCAAATCTGATACCAATTGTAAATAACTAGAGGGGATGTGAATAGTTACTTAATAATTTCTTTAAACTTTTTCGAAATCCTTAACAATCAAAACATAAGTTTTAAGTGCAGAAGCGTTTGTGTTTGTTAATGCAAGTATGTAAAGAATGTAAGTGCACAAACACAAAGATTTATAGTGGTTTTGGTGGATGTTAACTAATCCACCTTAATCCACTCCCCGATTCACTAATCGGGAGTTAGCTTTACTAAGCATTTCTCCAAACCCAATGGAGATCCGTTTACACCAAATGATCTTCAATAAGTCACACCAACACTACTCCTAGATCAAAATCGTCTTCACCTTGGACAAGCATCAATTTCCCAATGAAAATTTGAACAACTTCCTAGTTCCCTTTAAGGAAGAAGGATCATTAGATAAGATGATGTTCTTATCACAAGATCGATTCTACTAACTCAATCTCTCATAGTTCTTCAATAGGTTACACCAACCTTACTTAGATCAAACTTGTCTTCACCTTGGACAAGTATTAATTCTCAATGGAATTAATCAACTTCCTAGATCCCTTTAAGGAAGTTGAATCACTAAGTAAGATAGTGTTTCCTATCACAAGAACTATTTAACTTCCTTTACCTCCTAAGGAAGTATCCCACAAAGTAAACTTAAAAATACAAATGATAAGCATAAAGTTTACAATGTAATTCTACTTAGTGTAAGTAGAATATCTCTTTCTCTCTTATAATCTCTCCATAGATATGTGCTTGAGGCTTGGGAGATTAGTTGGTTTTACTTTGAAGGTGTGTTGGAAAGAGGTAGTCTTCAATTTTGGCAAATGTTGGTATATATAGGAAAGAGAAAAATCTCTCAGATGGTGCACGGTTGACTACACGGTCGACCGTGCATCGACCTTGCTCATTCTGGACAGCTTTTCAATATATCCGGTGAAGCTCTTTTTTCTTTGAATTTTTGGCTTCTTTAACCAATATAGAGCTTTCAAAACATGATTAATACTATTCTAAGCATGTTTAAAAGAATTTTGTAAATTATAGATGCCCCGAAGTAGTCAATAATTTTTTGATTAAAAATTCAGACAGTGAAAACTGCGGTTGACCCACGGCTGACTGTGGAGTCGACCGTGTACCTTGTTTCTTGAAACCAAGGTATATGGCATCCCACGGTTAGACCTACGGTCGACCGTGGTCCTAACCGTGCTTCTTCAGTATTTTTTTTAAATGACTCTTTTGACTCGTTAGAATACTTTAAAATATTTAAACACATCACACGGGTCAAGATGTAACTTACCCGTTCACAGAACTGAGTCCCGCGCACACAACATCTGGTACGCGCGGATAACCCGACACACATATCAAAATCATAATTTTAATCTTAATCATATGTTATATTTGCTTTTACATGCAAAATGAATCATTATACGCATGTTCAAGCCTTAAATCGCACAAGTAGCGCTTTGCGCGCCTGCTGAAAATCTCATTAAGTATGGATGGAATGTCATTAAGTATGGGTTGACAAGGTTGAGCCCTCAACCGTACGATTGAACCCTCAACCGCGTGGTTGAGACCTCAACAGCATGGTCAACCGCGTGATTGTGCTCAAATGCGTGGTTGCGCTCAAACGAGTGGTCAAACGTGAGGTTGAGGTCAAACGAGAGGTTAGTCGTGTGGTTGAGCTGTCAAACGCGTGGGAGCTGAAGAACACCACCAGTTCACTGATTTTGGGGTTTTAACAACCAAAACTCGATTTCTGCCTGTTTTGATCAATCCAAAAGCTTAATAATACCATACAATACATATAAGAATCTATTAATATCATTCAAACACCAAAACAAACACTTAAGATCAAAAATCAAACCCAAAAACTATCAAAATCCATTTTAACCCAAAACCCACTTTAAACTCACCAATATCAGAGATAGTTACCTTGTTTTGATTCTTAAAATCACAATAATCATATAAACGAAATCTCAAGCTTTGATTTCCGTTCTTTGAGTTTAAGTTTGAAGAACAAAATAGGGTTTATGTATGTGTATGTGTCGTGTTTATCCAAAAGAAAGAAACTCCCTCCGTGTTTCACACAGGTATTTACTACTAGGCCCAGTTGAGGATGTTATATGTTATACAAGTTCTATGTTTCGAAAAAAAAAATATGAGTAAGTAACTAACAATAAAAACAAAACCCAATCCCACATGTATAAGGTATGGGAAGGTGAGATGTAGACAATTTTTCCCTATGCTAGAATAAAGAGAAGTCTTTTCTATACCCGTAGTAAAACAATTTAAAAGTATAGAAAGTCCTCCCTCTCTCTGTTCGACGGATAAAGAGATTGCTTTCAAGAGGACATCCGGTAAATAAGTAGGAACAAAATTTTAATAATAAAAATAAAATATAAAAATAAAAAATGAGAAGTCATGAAAATGGTAGATTCAAATTTTTATGGATTTTAAATCCTGTTAGGAATTCAATTTAGGCTCTAAGCGACGTTAAGTTGCCAACAAATCGACATTTTATGTTGACTCGGACCCGAGAATGAGTAACCATGCCTCTAAAATATATGGAGTACTTCCGTAGAGTACTATAAATAATAAGTTGAAGTAGATAAGAAAAAAGTACGGAGTACTAACTTAATAAATAAGAAAATTGTAACGTTACAAGACATCACCTTGTTAGGGTGTTTATCGGTTTGGTTTTTGATTTTCCGGGTTATTCGGTTCGGTTTTTCGGTTTTCAAACTGTTAAAATCAAAATCGAAAACCAAACCGAAACCGAATTCAAATATCAAAATCGGAAACGAAATCAAACTGAAAACCGAATTTAAATTTGGTTGGGTTTCGGTTAAACCCGAATTCAACTTTCAAAATCAATTTTTTACTTTTCCCTACGAGATGAACAAACATTATCGTATTAACTTTGTAATATATCACACTAAACTACTCCGTAATATATATACACACACACACACACACACACACACACACACACACATATATATATATATATATATATATATATATATATATATATATATATATATATATTTATAAAATACAATATGATTATATAAGGTTATAAAATATCATAATACAATACATATTATATCAAAAACCAAAGAAGGATTTGATTAATGTGTAGGTTTTTTTGCTCATATCCTCATTAATCCTATTACCAAGAAACATAATGGCTGGGTTCGACCTGCTTTGTTGCCGAAGCATCAGCACTATAGTTTCGCCTCTACCCAGCTTGATATCTCAAGTTGTTTTCTAATTATAGGTTCCGAGTATTTTCCTACATAGATTTAATAGTATCGCGATTATCAGTGTTAATTTTGTATAGCATAGGCTATAGATTTTTAGAGTTGTAATTTTCCAGTATGTTTGGTGATAGTGAGCCTAAACGGCTATCTGTATGTATATGATTCTTCTTATTCTAATAAAAGTTGGCTTTTAAAAAAAAAATTAAACAAAATCAATAACGAAGCAGAAGTCGATTTGAATTGGTTACATGTATAAGAATGTAGAGAGAAGAAAATTAGAAAAAAAATATGAATTAATAATTTATTTTAGATTTCAAATTCGAGTAAACAAACTTTGACTTGAAAAAATAAATATCTACTCAAATCATATATCTAACATATGTATACAATAATATTGATAACTTAATATTTATTTAGTTTTGTCTAAATTGAAATCGGTTATACACCCGGTTTTCGATTAACCAAATTCAAAAATTTCAAAATCAAAAATCAAATCGAAAACCAAATTTGAATTCGATTTTCGGTTTTCGGTTACTCTCAATCTGAAAAAAATCATTTTATAAATTCGATTTAAATTTTTTTCGAATTGATTTCGATTTGATGTTCAATTTAAATGGTTTAAACCAAAAGAATGAACACCCCTACGCCTTGTACGTACATTCTTGGGTTAAAGCTAAAAATAAGCTACAAACTTACACAAATGTAAACAAAAGGTGGTTATAAGGTGGCCTTTCATGGGGATTTCTGCCTACAAACTCATATTCATCCTACTGTCGCCTACAAACTTTCAAAAAGTGTACCAATGTAAACAAAAAGTTTCAAAAAGTGTACCAATGTAAACAAAAATGACTTGCTACCGGCTAAACTGGTCAAAATTAACACGTGTCGTTCGTGGATAGGATCTTAATTCTTAAAAAAAAAAAAAAAAAAAAAATTTATCAGGTCAAAACTAGTATGTAACAGGTCAAAACTTCAAAATGTTAATATTAGCACATTTTTTCAAAGTTTGTAGGCGACAGTAGGACGTAAATGAGTTTGTGGGCGACATCGGTACATTTGTGTAAGTTTGTAGCCTATTTTTGACTTTAACTCTTTCCTATTCTTTTTCCATAAGTATAAAATGACCACTCCCTCTCCATAACCTTGCACGCCTCTCATTCTTTCACTCACACCTTTGACTTTATTTATTTATTTTTATTATTACAATTTATTATATACAAATTAAATTAACGTACTCCGTATTATTGTTGTAACTTCCACAATCTATATATCACAATCTATATAGGCCCGTTAGTTGACATTATCCCAATTAAGATTATCGTTAATGAAGGGTTCTATATATATGACAAAATGTGTGATGTTGTTGGTCCGAGTGGTGCTGTTTGGCCGATGGATTGGCCTATTCGTTTCTCTGCTTTGCAATCGATTATCCTTCCAGTTTTCTCTGCACAAGATGATAAATTGGTTTTTAAGGGTCACGATAATTTAGTCAAGTCGGGATCTGTTGCTGCTATTTGGGACTCCATTCGACCGAGAGGTCCCTTGGTGAATTGGTTCAAAGTGGTTTGGTTTTCTCAATGTATCCCGAAACATGCTTTTATTATGTGGTTGTTAATGGGTGAAAGGCTTAAGACTCAGGATAAGCTGAAACCATGGGAGATTCGTACTAATTCGGTGTTATTGTGCGTGTTTTGTAATCAATGCATGGATTCGCATGAACATCTATTCTTCAAATGTTCATTTTCGGGTCTGGTTTGGCGGCGTATGTGGTCTCTCATTCGTCTTGATATGGTTGATGAGTGGCAGTTATGTAGAGATATTTTGATCCCGGTTGCTAGTCGTAATTCGTCTATGGTTGTGGTGGCTAAGTTGTGTTATGCAGCAACTGTGTATTTTATTTGGCAAGAAAGGAATAACCGCGTGTTTAAACGGAAAGCTAAATCGGTGGAGCAGCTATTCGAGTTGATCAGATCGAATGTGAGATTAAAGTTGATGTCAATTCGCTTCAAAGATTCAGCCCGTGTTAATCAATTAAAAGTATACTGACAATTAGGCTAGTTTATTTATGTTTTGGTTATGGTTCTAGTTATCTTTGTTTAGATAGCTAGTAGGTCGTTTTTGCTGGGCTTCTAGGTTCTCTAGTAGCAGTTGTTCCTCATTGTACGATTCTTTTATTATTTTTTAATAATATTTGCCGGGGTAACCCTTTACAAAAAAAAAAAAAAAAAAAAAAAAAAAAAAAAAACTTCCACAATCTATATTTTCATTTTTTTTTTTTCTATTCTTATAAAAATATTACTAATAACTTTAATTCATTTATACTTTTTTGTTTTTTGTTTTTAAATTGTTTTATTATTTTGCAAATTAAAATATAAAACAACTAATTAACAACAAATAACAAATAAGTTGACATTAATATTCTATTTAAGATCTACAAAAGAAGACTTATAATTGAAAAGCATACATCAATTATCTTGAATGTACATTATCTTGTTAATTTTTATACGGATGTTCCCATTCGCCATAATATTTATAAGTATTCCACTGTGGATGAGTTGGAGATATCATATAATATCCTTGAAAGTCCACTTTTACAAAGTGTTACCATTTATGCGAGCAATTACACATATATCATGTTGTTGTGACTTAGGTGGACTGGTTCAAAGCGGTAAACATGTTGTGTCTCCTTCATTGCTCAACAAATAGCAAAATCACATTGTACCTTGAAGCAATTAGAAAATCCATATCAGGTAAAATCATTCAATACTTCTGAACTGCAATAGCGTTTAGTGGAAGATTGATCGTCTGATAAATTTGGGACAATTCACCTTGTCCAAACATATCGGCGTATATTCTATTATGCATTATTATCTCTTCAAGCAACTCCATTCTAATTTGTGGCCAACGATTATCATGAAAGCCGAAAATGAAACTACCGATCTAAATCCTCAATTCCCGTCACTTGCTACATTGTGTATGTTCGTTACGTACGGTCAAAAAAATGTAAGGAATTTGGTCTAGTAATGGGATATGTGAGAAAAATGTTTGGTGTACAGAAGAACTATGTCTGGCAGATTTTTGGTTCAAGTCCGGTATACCGAATCCATCTTATGTGTAAGAACTACACAGATTACTTTTTTCGGTGTTGATTTACTTCTGGATACACCGCCACGCTTACACACAAATACAATCTTGACTATGTAACCATTTTTTTCTTTTGATCTCCTGATGACAATAACTTGACTATGAGAACGTGCATCATTTTTCACCCATTCGGTCAACTCTTCATGGTTATTAAACAACTGAAATTGCAAAGTTATTTAGTTTCATTTTAATAACAAAATATGGTTTAGGGTGCCATTATATGAAATATTATACATGATCGGATGAAAAAATTTGACACACTTAGACATAACTTTTTCTTTTAATGTTATAAATCGATATTAATTTTGAATGCTATAGAAACGCTTAATCGTAAATATTTCTTATATGAACTAATACACATATGTATGTATTTCTTATAATTTTTTTTTTTTTTTGGAGAATGTATGTATATATTTCTTATATCAAACTCGATATATGGATGAAAGATAATGTAATGAGTAAGTACTGGATTTTTTTTTGGACAGCTGTTAGGATAACACAGTGGGACTTAACCACCCACGCGTTCATCTCCTACACAGTTATACCCGCTCCCCAACTGCGTCTAGGAGGAAATCCGCACCAATCTCATACAGGGCATGGACGGTAAAATCCCCTCCCCTTTACCCGAACGCGATGTGGGAAAGATGCCATAGGTGAAACTTCATGATAGAGATGAAATTGTGAGTTAATATGTAGCTAAAGGGGGATCAAGCTCTTAACCTCCCCTAAAGGAGGCAGACCACCAACCTCTGGACCACATCACAACTTCAGTAAGTTCTAGATTATAATTTTGATATGAGTTAAATCAAGTTAGTACATGTTAGAGTTAAATTATCATGTTGAAAAAATAAAGATACTACACTATTATTTTAGTATGGGTTAAAGTAAAATAAGTTAGTAAAAGAAAAATAAAGTAAAAAAAAGTATCGCGAGTAAATATTAAGATAAGTTAATATTTATTAAAAGAGTTAAATTAACTTAAATTAAAAAGATAGAGTAGTAAGTAGTAAGTAGAGCGTGGATTGGGCACTCCCTCATCGGCTACTTTAATCGGGGATGGTTCATCCAACGTTCTTTCTTTTTTAAAATCGAGAATCGAGCGGGCAAGAGAATTGATCGGGAGACAGTCAACGGAAAATAAAAAAGGTTGCTCCTTAGTTTGTCGTCTTCCTTTGTTTTTTTTTTTTTTTGTTTCGTCTATATCATCTTTATTGTCACTTGTTTTTGATGGGTTAGGTTATTGCTTTTTAGGCTATTGTGTTATTTTCATTGTTTAGCTCTGTTCGATGTTTGGTTAGTTTGGGTTGGCGGGTGTGGCTCGGTTATACGTAGTGCTTGTTTCTTTGTAACTTTTTAGGTGCGAGCCTCACGCGACCTCATCTTTTGTAATTTGACGTTTTCTTTTTTAAAACGTGATCGTTTCTGTACGAATTATCGCATTTTAGAAGGGAAAAAAGTAAGTAGAAGATAATACGGAGTATATGATTTTCATGTTATCGTGTACATGTATGTATGTACACCGTAATGGTTATGGAGTACATAGTGATGGGATATATACAGCCCAGGGAGTGATGAAAGGCTGTAGAGTAGTAACTTATATTGTACATGTATGTATGTACATTATGTATGTACTCCGTAAGTAATGGTTATGGAGTACATAGTGATGGGATATATACAGACTAGGGAGTGATGAAAGGCTATAGAGTAGTAACTTATCTTGCTTTATGTGTCAGCCTTGTATTGTCACATTTGAAGGGAATCACTCAAAAAAACTATTGGGTATTAGATCCATAAATCTATAATCCTACGTGTATATTTGTTTTCAAAAAAAAAAAAAAAAAAAAACTGATGTGCCAGTGGCGGGAGCGACGTTTAGGTGTATGGGGTCAGCTGACCTCATTGAAATCTTTACTCTATCGATATATTGGTATATTTAATTGATTGCAAAGTTTGCAGTGTAAATATCTAAAATTCATTATATGACTTCACATGATCCAGTTGGACACTAAGGCCCATTTGAAGCCATCAACCTTACAGCCCTAAATGCTTATGTAACTTGCATTTTCTATTCGATGAAAAAGTAGTTAAATTTTTTTTTTTTCTTTTTAATGGTAGAAAAGAAATTTTATTAATATTAATGGATAATTACAAGTAAAGGAACAGCGCTCCAGAAAACGGAAACAACATGATCATATACAAGCTTAGAATAAAAGTAACATTAACGAGGGAGCATGAAAACACGAGAGAAAGAATCGGAGGAGACAATGCAACCCCCCACACGATCATCAGGTATAGAAGTAGACTTGACAACAAGCAGAGCGTAGGAAGGAATACAATGTTGGTAACTCAGCGACAAAGTATCCTGAGCTAGACTCATTTCACCCTATAGATGACAACACGTATGGGACACACAACAGAAATAATAGCGCAAAGTGACTATTAGCCAATGCCCGATCTCCAAGTCACAATCGAATCAAATGAGCTCGAGTTCGAAATCCATTGTTCCCAATACAGTTTAAAGTTCTTATTTCTATTCGTAATCTATTCGAAAGATTTTAGTTGGATTTCCTTAAATATCATAATCCATTCTTCCCACTACAGTTTAAATTTCTTATTTCTATTTGTAATCTATTCGAAAGATTTCAGATTGATTTCCTTGAATATCATAGCATTAGTGAATTTTAAATTAGTGAAAGTGGCAGCGTTTCTATTTTTTCAGATAAAGTAGCCCGTAATCAACTATATTGCTTGCCATAGTTGTTTACCCTCTCGGAAAGAAAATGAGTAACGATTGCCCTTGAAACATTCGTTCAAGCTAAGGTATAAGGGAGGCCCGAACCCCCACCAACTAAAAACACGAACCCAAATGTCATACGCCACCTTACATAGCAATATCGAATGTTCAACAGTTTCCAACCCATCATCGCAAGCAGGGCATCGAACCGTCCCCAAATCAAGACCTCTTTTGTCAAGTTCCACCCTTGTTGGGATTCGAGAGTGCCGCGCCCACCGGATATATAGTTCTACCTTTAAGGGTACAAGACTATTATGGAAGGTAGAGATCGACATGGGAAGGTTCCCCCTTTCGTCATGGTCAATGAGGCGGGAAAGCAAACTGACCGAGAACCTCCCGTTGGAGCTGGACGACCAAGTCCGGTCTTCATTACCTGAGTTGCATGGTACAAAACTGATAAAATAATAGTAAGATTGGTGACGTCCCCTAGTAATCTCCCCGAGATACTACGGTACCAACACCAATAAGTATGAAGACGATTATCGACCCAGCGAGCACGGTCGAAACAGAGGCGTTTTGGTTAGACTCAAGGCGGAAAAGCCTATTAAATATATCTTTAATTAGAAAATTTCCAAAACAAGTATCATTCCCAAAACGAGTTTTCGTGCCGTCTACAATTCTTTTTTTAAGGACTGAATAAACGGAGGGTCAAGATTGTTTAGGTTTTACCGATTTCCAAGATACACTCCCAAGTAGAGGAGCGACGTCCTACCGGGGGGGGGGGGGTATGTTTCATTTAAACCACCGTCACTTCCGTATATACTTTTAATTATTTTAACCCAAAGTGAATTGTGTCTCTTAAAACGCCACCACCATTTACCAAAGAGCGCACGGTTTTTAGTTGCTAGCGAGCCAATGCCAAGCCCACCATGTTCCCGCAGTAAAAGGCAGGTTTCCCATTTGATCCAAACCATTTTCGAGACGTCATTGGTCTCGCCCTAGAAGAAGTGTCGTCTCGAGCATTCAAGTTTATTAATAACACAAGAGGGGGCCTTAAAAAGAGAAAAATAATTAAGAGGTAGACTAGATAACACCGCTTTAATAAGAGTGAGTCTTCCGCTATATGAAAGAGATCTAGCCTTCCAATTCGCAAGTCTTTTAGCAAATTTATCGAACATCGGTTCTCAATCTTTTTGTTTTTTCATTGTGGACCCGATAGGTAACCCGAGGTAGGTGATGGGTAGGGATCCCACAAGGCAGCCAAGCCATGAAGCCATCTCATCCGCCTCGGTTTTGGACACCCCAACGTCATAGACACAACTTTTATGAAAGTTTATCTTTAGACCCGAGGTTGCTGCGAAGCATTTGAGGATTTTTGTTAAATTCCGCACGTTACGCCGATTTCATTCGCCAAAAATCAAGGTATCAGCGTATTGTAGATGTGTTAAGCCAACCTTATCCTTACCGATAGAAATTCCAGAAAACCGATTATTCCCGACCGCAAATTAACAATAATTTCAGTAGTGTGTATCAAAAGTACAGTTCCGCTGTAACACCTCATTTAACTGGGTCGAGTAGCAACTCATGTCATTCATGTTAGACAGTCATATTTAGCCCATATTTTGTCATATGTTATCTATGTAAGCCCATGTTATAAGGGTCTTGCTTTGTCTCCAAGTTACCTAGCCCATTAATTTTTTTATTTTTATTTTTGAAAGGCAATAATTAGATTATATTAATAAAACCTAGCAAGATGCTAGGAAATACACAAATAACACATATAATGACACTCTGCCGAACCTTCTACACCTCGACTACACACGAATCTAAACATAAGTATAACGAACAACTATCCCACGATTCAAAAACTCG
Organism: Rutidosis leptorrhynchoides; assembly: GCF_046630445.1. Lineage (NCBI taxonomy): Eukaryota > Viridiplantae > Streptophyta > Magnoliopsida > Asterales > Asteraceae > Rutidosis > Rutidosis leptorrhynchoides. The sequence goes on from NC_092337.1 coordinate 387,628,718, forward strand.
TACACTCGAACATAAGAAAGATACAACACATGGAAGATCAATCATCAAAGGAAACCACCTCAATAACCAAAACATATCACAAGATCACTTCAGGGCAAGCACTAGAATGAAAGCGTGAAGACGGAGCATACATAACACGAATACGACCCGAAAACCACGCCAAGAAAATCCACGATTATAAACCATCAAATCCGATCACACAATCAAATCGAGTGGTGATAATGTAATATGTCAATACGGTTAACAAATGAATATTCCACGATAGAATGACAACCCACGAGATGAACCAGATTCTCACGATAACGAAAAGTCTGCACCCACTTGAACCGTCAAACAAGGACCTCGAATCACTTGTAACCACAAAAACCTTCACCATGAACCACAAAAACGAACCACGAACATCGAAAATACAAACAAAACCTGCTGCAACCACGAACGTACAACTAACCAACCACCACAAAACCAACACAACCCGCAACCACGAAATCCACAATCACGAACCTAAACCACGAAACCCACAGCCACGAACTTAAACCACGAAAATCTGTGAGTTACTGCGAGCTGGAATGTAGATGCTTCGTATCGGCAATTGGTGGATGGCTAAAGTCCCTCCGAATTTACACACCTGTGTCATGCATGATTTGGCCGTGTTTTTCCTTTAATTTGCACATCGGAGCAGTCACCAACAAACAAGAAAATGACAACCACGAAACGAACAAAATCCACAAACACGACTACCACGAACCTAAACTACGGAATCGAATCGAGAGCTTACCTCAAACCAAATACCACGACATCTCTGCTGGAACCCAAGCGAAACCCATCAAAGTAAAAAAAAACGACCAAGTTGGAAACAAGCACAAACGGAGGAAGATAGAACGCAGCAGCCAGCAGCCTTGAATGTAAGATTCAATCGAGAAGGACACCGACGCGCCAGAGGAGACAATAAGTCAGTCAAACAGATACGTAGAAGGAAGGTTAGGGCCAAATCGAAGCACCCAAACCGAGGCAGAGCGCCCGCGAACACGTACGACGAATGAAGGTAAGACAAGCCGGACCACCGGCGTAAAAGCCGGTGGCCGGAAAGGAGAGCAACGGTGGCGGCGGCTTCTGTTTAGATCTAGGGTTTTATTTGAATTGGAGAGAGAGCAACGAGTAATTTAATGTTCCGTATGACAATTAATAAAATGTCAGAGCCTTTTTCATAAATTAACATGGTAATCGGAGCCTAGGGTGTCGCCCCGTCAATTATTCCGATCCACCTTTTCAAAACTCTATCAACATCTACTGTCATCATCTCTACAACTCTTTTCTTCCTTTTTTTTATACTCTGTATTATTTACCGTCAAACCCTCGTTTGTTGATATCGTCAATCTAAAAAAAAACACTACAAGAAAAATTCTCATTTGTGACGATCTTTTTGTGACGACTCAATATTTGGTCACTAATAATGCTATTTAGTTAACATTAAAAAAGTGGTCACTAAATTTTGGTCACTAAATGATATTAGTGACCAAAAAAATGGTCACTATAGTGACCAATTTTGGTATTTTGGTCGCTAAAAATATTTTGTGACGGATCTATAGTGACGAGAAGTGACCAAGCTATTTTGGTTACTAACTTGATTTAGTGACCATTTTAGTGTTATTAGTGACCACTAGCCTTCGTAACTAAAGCTCATTTTTCTTGTAGTGAAAAAAATAAAGAAGGAAGTCAAATATTGCGGCCACTGTCTTTGTATTCGTGAAAACCACCAAGTTTTTGTTTTCGTTTATCATTAAGATATTGATATCGTTATGAGTTAATATTATTATTAAATTAATATTAATATTATCATTTATAATATTACTTGGATCATGCACATGAAAGAATAGTGCATTTGTGACGTCTTATTTCTCCAGCCGTGATTTTTGTTTTCTATTAATTGTTGCTGTTGTTTGCTCACGAAAAAGATCAATAGAAGAAAAATGGTGTGTCTGTCCTGTTGGTCATATGCACAAAAGAGAGAAAGGGTGTCTTTGCTTGCTGGCCACGTAGGAAGAGAAAAAAAGAGGAATTAAAGTTGCATCTTACATCATCATTATCATCCTTTTGCTATTGATTCTTGTAAGTTGAAAATCGTAGAAGCTGCAACGTCAATTTTTAGTTATGAGATATTTTCCAGCACAACTTTATAGTCTCTCAGAAACCGAATTAGTGAATATTATAGAAGCCCAAAAAAATTAATAGTCCAACATGGAGTGAATCAACAATTTATGCAACCTCAACAACATTTTTCAGCCCAAAAAATTATGCAAGCCCAACGACAGCAACACGGTATTGGGCCTATAGCCTTTTTCAGTGGGCCGGCTGCACCTGCTAACAGCCCATTTGTAGGTCCAATGCAACATTAGGAGACTTTTATATCGAAATCATTTAATGCTAACACTCCTCAAGACTACAGTAATTCCGGTTGGACTATGGACACTATTGCGTCCACTCACCTCACCTCTAGCATTAAAAATTTAAGTACTGTTTTTAATCATTGCATTTATCCTTCTGTTGCTGTTGGTGACGTGAACCACATCCCCGTTGTCAACACTGGTCATAGCGTTTGCCTAATGTTAACGGACCCTTACACATGTCTAATGTTCTCGTTACACCTAACATAGTTAAAAATCTTATTTCCGTTCATCGTTCTGCTCGTGATAATAAAGTTTCTGTTTCATTTGACGAGTTTGGTTTTTCTGTAAATTACTACCTGACTCACTGCCTGCTCCTCCGATGTGATAGTACCGAAGATCTCTACCCGTTCACTAATCTGAAACCATCCCCACCTCATCATGCTCTCATCACCACACCCAGCATTTGGCATCAGCGCCTCAGACATTCAAGCACTGATGTTTTTCGTCGTCTTATTTCTAATAATTCTAATATATGTAATAATACGAAGTCTCCTGCTCTCTGTCATGCCTGTCAACTTGGAAAGCATGTGAGACTTCCGTTTAGTAGTTCTGTTTCTCATGTTAATTCATTATTTGACATGGTTCACTCAAATTTATGGACTTCACCTATATCGAGTCTTAGTGGTTACAAATATTATGTCATTTTCCTAGATCATTACTCGCATTAGTTATGGGTTTTTCCATTACCAATAACTCTGAAGTCTTTAATAAATTTACTCAATTTCGTGCCTACATTAAAACTCAATTTAACTCTGAAATCAAAGCCTTCCAATGTGACCTTGGCGGTGAATTCGACAACAATCAACTTAAACAATTATTCCAAAACAGCGGTATTCAAATACGCTTTTCTTGCCCGCAAACCTCCCAACAAAACGGGAAATCTGAACTGATGATTCGTACTATCAATAACTTCATACACACCCTTCTCTTTCAAGCAAACCTACCCTATCCTTAATGGGTCGAGGCCCTTTACATGGCCACCTATCTACTCAATCTCCTACCCTCATCTGCAATAAACCACGGAATTCCTCACACACGCCTCTACAAATATCCACCCAACTACTTCACTCTCCGTGTTTTCGGCTGTCTTTGCTATCCTTACCTCAATAACACTCACTCTCGCTCCACGCTCCACCCCGTGTATCTTCCTCGGTTATCCATCGAATCACCGCGAGTACCGATGTCTCGACCTCGTCAGTCACAAAATCATTCTCTCCCGTTATGTCACCTTCGATGAAACTTCCTTCCCTTATAGCTCCACTACTACCTCCTCACCGCCATCATATGAGTTTCTTGACCCTCCTCCAAATCTATTCTCTTGCACTCTCTTGGACATATCTCCACCTCCTGTCACCACTCCAACCTCACTCGCCACTCCTACTGCTCCTATCCCTTCTTCTCCTCCCACTCCCGCACCCTCACCACCCCCACCACCTCAAAATACGACCTCCACTCACCCTATGGTTACTCGAAAACACTTTGGCATCACCAAAACTTGTTCAACTTCTTGATCTCCACGTTTCCAAACCTTCTCCAACACCAAAATCATATTTCAACGCCTTTAACGACCCTAACTGGCATAACGCTATGACTGAGGAATATAATGTTTTAATTAAAAATGGTACTTGGACTCTTGTGCCCCGCCCTACAGAAACGAACATAGTTCGCTCCATATGGTTGTTTAAGCAAAAGTTTAATGCTGACGGTACACTGAGCAGGTATAAGGCTCGACTTGTCGCTAACGGTCGAAGCCAGCAGGTTGGTTTTGATTGTGATGAGACTTACACCCCGGTTGTAAAACCGGCCACTATTAGGGCTGTACTCAGTCTTGCTGCATCTCGACATTGGCTCTTTCATCAGATAGATGTCAAGAATGCGTTTCTACATGGTACTCTCTCTGAGACCATCTACATGCGTCAGCCCCCTTATTTTCGTGACCCTACTCGTCCCGATCATGTATGCCTTCTGCAGAAATATTTATACGGATTGAAGCAATCTCCTCGAGCTTGGTTCTAACGATTTGTAGGGTATGCTCGGCGTGTTGGATTCCAGCACATTAGATGTGACACCTCTTTGTTCATCTACAAGCACGGGGCGGACACAGCCTATTTGTTATTATATGTGGACGACATCATATTGACTGCCTCGTCTACTGTAACGACCCGCACTTTTTCGATCGTTCTATACTTATAAGATTGATATTTACATAAATTAAACATTACCAACTTGATAAGCAATCCAAATTGTTGAGACTTATGTTTCCGAAAAGAGTTTTACACAACGTTTGACCGTCTAGTTTGACCGATGATATCACGAACTATACAATATATGATAATTATACGTTTGTGTATATAAATGTATATATACATATTTAACATGATTAATAAATGTTTTAATATCTCATTTTGTATTAATAACAACAAGTTATATGTGTATTTTGAAACTACTAACTTAAGTTTTCAAAACGATAACTATACGTAACGTTATTTGACATAAATACTTAAGACATATAATGTTTATACATATATTGTATAAGTAATGTATTTAATCACTTTTAAAGACTTAGATACATAAAACCATATAAGTGTATTCACAAAAGATAGCTATATTTGAATCCTCATTCCATTTTTCACAAAATTTCTATACGTATACCTAGAGTATTTGTACTCGTATCATACCAAGCTCCTATACGTATTTACTAATAGTAAATACACATCAAAATCACCACCTAACCAGCCATTATTCATGCCATGAGGGCTAGGTAATTGAACTTGGAAGCAATTAGGACTAGATACATAAAATTATCACTTGAAATTTTGTCCATATACACCATGTTACACGTTTTTTTTGGTGTATATATACATGCTCATTTTGATCCATTTTTACTACCATTTTCTTATCAAAAACACACACTCTTTCTTACTCTCTAAACTCCATAACAATCCAGCAAATAACCAAGAAGATCTAGCCATAAAAACCATACTAAAACACCATAAGAAAACTCTTACAAAAACACTTCAAGAAAACCTTCCAAGAACACCAACTTACTTCCAATCTTTCATCCACTTCTATCACCCTTTTGATTCTAGATTCTTACTCCTCTTTTACAGCAAACTTATCCAAGGAACTTGAGGTAGAATCTATGTTCATAACCTTATTCAATTCATATATATAGCTATCTTATTTTGTGGTACAAAAGTTTAACAACAAGAACATAGTTTGAATGTTTTCAAACTTGTTTGCAAACTAAATAGATCCTTCTAACTTAACTTTTAAAATACTTCAAGACATGTAACATAACTTATTTATATGTTAATTTAACAAGGTAAAACTTGGTTTTTCAAAGTATAAGTATTTTTGGAAAAATGGTCATTAAATGATTTTGTTGTAACAAAAATGTTTAACTTCATATGTTTCACTAAACTTTCATCTATGCCGTATTATTTTGAATACAAACCAAGGTATTTACAGTTCATAGTCTTATAGAAGAACTCGATCCAAGAAGATGGCAATTTGAATCAACGAAAACGGACTTGTAACGAAGAAACTATGACCGAAACAAAATTGGTTATCCAAGACTTAATTGACTTCGGGATTCATTGGAAAAATTTACATAAAATCACATCTTTATAAGATAACATGATATTTTATATATATGTACTCATAATTCAATTTCATATGGTTCAGGATCACCCGTAAGCAACACGAGAAGATTAATCATAAGATCCCATGTTTGTACGCAACACGTCATTTGACAACACCGGTACTTTATGTACGCAATACGTCATTTGACAACACCGGTACCGTGGGTCAAGATTAATCTCAACCAATACATATACGATGGGGTTTTATTTATTTCGTTGGGGGTTTTGTTTATTGCGGGTATATTAAACATCTAAAAATGAACCATTAAAATTGAATTACTAACATCGAAATGCTAACTACGGACTAAGGAAATATTCAAAATATTAAAAGTATAACAAGTATATATATATATAACGTTTGTTTTAAAATGAAAACATATTGATATATTATATATGGATAGGTTCGTGATATCAACCGGAAGACCGAGTCAAATTATATATATCATCAAGACAAGAGTGAGTATATAGTCCCACTTTTAAACTCTAAATATTTCGGGATGAGAATACATGTATTTTATGTTTTACGATATGGACACAAGTAACTGAAAAATATGTTCTACGTTGAGTTGTACCACTGGCATACTTCCCTGTAGCTTGGTAACTAATATTTACAGCGGTATTGTAAACGCGAATCCTGTTGATAGATCTATCGGGCCTGACAACCCCAACCGGACTGGACGACCAGTATTCAACGGTTGCACAGTACTTCGTTTTGTGACTACACTTGGTACGGTGTAGTAAGATTTCATATTAAAGGGAATATGCGACGTGAAAATGTTAAGTATGGTTACCAAGTGCTCAACCACTTAGAATACTTTTATTAAACTGTTTATATACGAAATCTTGTGGTCTATATATATATTGCTGCCGGCATTAAACCTATATCTCACCAACTTTATGTTGACCTTTTAAAACATGTCTATTCTCAGGTGATTTCTAAAGCTTCCGCTGCATCATGTTGGATCTAACCAGGATCTTGCGTACGCATGTTTGTGTCAAAAATAAAACTGCATATCCGAGATGTTGTATTGTAAAATATGCTAGAAACCGTGTTGTTGTCATCATTTGTAAAGTTTGTAAGTCGAAGATTATCGCTAAACGTTAATCTTCTTTTTATTGTCTTAAGCTTGTAACAAAAATAATGGTTGTGGTTTGTAATGTATAATATATGCAGTTTTTCTTTTAAAAATGTCTCATATAGAGGTCAATACCTCGCAATGAAATCATACGTTATCTAACGCGTTCTTATGGTTAAGGACGGGTTATGACATGTGGTATCAGAGCGTTGGTCTTAGCGAACCAGGTTTGCATTAGTGTGTCTAACCGAGAAGTCGTTAGGATACATTAGTAAAGTCTGGACTTTGACCGGGTCTGATTTTAAAAAAAAAAAAAAAACCATTGCTTATCACTGTTGGTTAAAATTTATGTGTAAATATTATGTAAGTACTAATGGGTTAGTTGTTGTGTGATAGATGTCGGGCTCGAAACTTATTATCACATTCAGCGACTCCGAATCAGAACCTTCAGATTGTGTTTCAGTCATTAACATATCCGATGACGAAAGTGGTATTTTTGGGGAAGACTCACAATTTCCGGATGAACCAACTATAGAAATATCGGAAAGTGAACCCGAGGAGGAAAGTGAACCCGAGGAAGAAATACAGGAAATTACAAAAGACGAATTCGAACTAGGAAAGAAACGAAAGGCTAATGAATTAGAAAATCCAAATCCCGAGTTTAATGAGAATGAAGTGGCACCAATTCCACTCAACACTACCACCCCTATCCCCGCTATTCCTATTAGTGCTATCCCCGCATCTAGTTCTTCGGCACCTCAGCCAAAACGTAGGGAGACAGCTAGGATTCGCGTTGGGGGATTCCCTGGACATAAATGTTTTGGGAAATAGACCAAATGATGCGCTGCCGTATTAAACCATGGAATCACATAATGTTTTGTATAATATTATTAGTGTGGTTTGTTTAAAGTTTGATGTAAGCATATGTAAAATAGCGAAGTATGAAATGCAATAATTTTCCATGGTTAAGTATTATTTAGATTGTAGTAATTGGTTCTGTACTAAGCTATTAAGTATGAACATTAACGGGTAGGTACTACCCTAGATATAATTATAAAACGCTAATAAGAAGAAAAGGCTTTTATAATAATACCTGGTTCATATTATTAACAAGCTATAAATGTACTATAAATACACACTACATCTATAATATTCCATGTGAATAATTATTTTCTTTCATTAGGAAATGGCGCGATTGAATCGAATGACGGAACAAGAACTCGAGGAACTCATCAACCAGCGAGTGAACGACAGAATGTTATGGGTTGAGGCTGCAAGAGCTGCTGCAGTTAACCCAAATCCTCGTGTAGGATGCTCCTACAAGACGTTTCAAGCTTGCAAGCCCTCATCATTCAGTGGAACGGAAGGACCGATCGGTTTAACCCGATGGATAGAAAAGATGGAGACGGTGTTCAAAATCAGTGGTTGTGATGAAAAAGACATGACCAAGTTTGCATCGTGCACTTTACAAGATAGTGCACTCACATGGTGGAAGAATTATGTGAAGGCGGTAGGAGGAGATGTAGCTTATGATACTCCATGGGAAGAATTCAAAGCGATGATAATCACCGAGTATTGTCCAAGGAATGAGGTTATTAAGTTAGAAGATGAGTTACGAAGTTTGAAGGTGGTTGGTACTGAAATCACCAACTACAATCAGCGATTCATGGAATTGGTTTTACTATGTCCTGAATTGGTTCCAACCGAAGCACGGAAGATTGAAATGTACAAAGGTGGTTTGCCCAAGAAGGTCAAGGCAAACGTTACGGCGTCGAAACCTAAGACAATTCATGAAGCTATAACCATGGCGAACGAGTTAATGGATCAGGTCATTCTGGATAAGAAAGCATTCACTACTGAGGTGAAGGTATCAAGTAACAAAAGGAAGTGGAACGGAAATTATGATCGAGGTTACCAACAGCAATCTTTTAAGAAACCAGAAACCCCGAAAGGTGCGGGTAGCGGTTCAGGCTTTGGTTACAAAGGACAAAGTCCTTTATGCAACCGTTGTCACAAACATCACTTTGGTTACTGTAGTGTGTTGTGCACCAAATGCAATCGACAGGGACATCTTGCTGAAGATTGTAAGGCTCTCGTTACAAATGCAAATGGTAACAAGACTCCTGCCACCAACGCAAATAGAACTGCTTTGGCTAACATTACTTGTTTTGGGTGTGGAAAACAAGGTCATTATAAGAGCCAGTGCCCGAATCAGAATGGCGGACCTGCACGTGGAAGAGCGTTTGTTATTAATGCTAGAGAGGCACGAGAAGACCCGGAGCTTGTTACGGGTACGTTTACCATTAATAACTTATCAGCATCTATTTTATTTGATACTGGCGCCGATAGAAGTTATGTGTGTAGAAATTTTTACACTAAATTGAATTGTTCATCATTACCTCTAGATGCTAAGTACTTGATTGAGTTAGCTAATGGTAAACTAATTAAAGCCGATAAAATTTGTCGTGGTTGTGAAATAAATCTAGCCGGAGAAACATTTAAAATCGACTTAATACCCGTAGAATTAGGAGGTTTTGATGTAATAGTCGGCATGGACTGGATGTCCAAAATAGGAGCGGAAGTTGTTTGTGCTAAGAAGGCAATTCGTATTCCTGGTAAGGATAAAATACCGGTGATGATTTATGGAGAGAAGGGTAATTCAAAGCTAAAACTCATTAGCTGTTTGAAAGCCAAGAAGTGTTTAGAAAAGGGATGTTACGCTATTTTAGCACATGTTAATAAAGTCGAAAAGAAAGAAAAGTGCATCAACGACGTGCCTGTGGCAAGAGATTTTCCTGAAGTTTTTCCGGAAGAATTGCCGGGATTACCTCCATTTAGATCGGTAGAATTTCAAATAGATTTAGTACCAGGAGCTGCACCAGTGGCTCGTGCTCCATATAGACTTGCACCGTCCGAGTTAAAAGAACTTCAAAGTCAGTTAAAAGAATTACTGGACCGTGGATTCATACGACCGAGTACTTCACCGTGGGGAGCTCCAATTTTGTTTGTTAAGAAGAAAGATGGATCTTTTAGGATGTGTATAGACTATCGTGAATTAAATAAGTTAACTATCAAGAATCGGTATCCACTACCGAGAATTGATGACTTATTTGATCAATTGCAAGGATCATGTGTTTATTCGAAAATCGACTTAAGATCGGGCTATCATCAACTACGCGTCAAAGAAGAGGATATTCCGAAAACTGCTTTTCGGACACGTTATGGTCATTACGAATTTTTGGTTATGCCGTTTGGATTGACGAATGCGCCAGCTGTATTCATGGACCTCATGAATCGAGTTTGTAGTCCGTATTTAGATAAGTTTGTTATCGTTTTCATTGATGATATTCTTATCTATTCCAAGAGTGAGCAAGAGCATGAAGAGCATTTAAGGTTGATACTGGAGTTGTTGAGAAAAGAACAACTTTATGCTAAATTTTCTAAGTGTGCTTTCTGGTTGAAAGAAGTGCAATTTCTTGGTCACGTTGTTAATAGCGAAGGAATTCAGGTTGATCCAGCAAAAACTGAAGCTATTGAAAAATGGGAGACTCCTAAGACACCAACACAGATACGCCAATTTTTGGGTTTAGCCGGTTATTATAGAAGGTTTATTCAAGATTTTTCCCGAATAGCTAAGCCGTTGACAGCATTAACGCAAAAAGGGAAGAAATACGAATGGACCTCGGAGCAGGAGAACGCATTTCAAATACTGAAGAAGAAGTTAACTACGGCGCCTATTTTATCGTTACCAGAAGGGAACGATGATTTTGAAATATATTGTGACGCTTCGCGACAAGGTTTTGGTTGTGTTCTTATGCAACGGAAGAAAGTTATTGCATTTGCATCCCGACAATTGAAGATTCACGAGCGAAATTATACGACGCATGATCTAGAATTGGGAGCAGTCGTGTTTGCATTGAAGATGTGGAGACACTACTTGTATGGGGTTAAATTCACTGTGTTTACTGATCATAAAAGCCTTCAACATATTTTTGATCAGAAACAATTGAACATGAGGCAACGTAGGTGGGTCGAGTTAATAAACGACTATGATTGTGAAATTCGTTATCATCCCGGGAAGGCGAATGTGGTGGCTGATGCTTTAAGCAGAAAAGAACGAGAACCAATTCGAGTTCGAGCAATGAACATAAAAATTCGTATGAATCTCAACTCACAAATCAAAGAAGTTCAACGAGAAGCACTCAATGAAGAAAACATAAAGAATGAAATAATGAAAAAGTACGAGAAACAACTTGTTGTACGGGAAGATGGAATTCGGTATTTTGCAAATCGTATTTGGGTACAGAAGTTGGGTGGATTAAGGAAGTTGATATTGAACGAGGCACATAAGACAAGATACTCGATACATCCTGGAGTTGGAAAGATGTATCAAGATCTTAAGACACGTTATTGGTGGCCTAATTTAAAGACCGACGTTGCAACATATGTTGGGGAGTGTTTAACTTGTTCTAAAGTCAAAGCAGAACATCAAAAGCCGTCAGGGTTACTTCAACAACCAGAAATCCCAGAATGGAAATGGGATGGTATTACCATGGATTTCATCACAAAGTTACCAAAGACTGCCTGGGGATACGACACCATTTGGGTGATTGTTGATCGTCTCACCAAGTCTGCACATTTCTTGCCTATAAAGGAAACAGATAGAATGGAGAAACTATTACGATTGTATATAAAGGAAGTTGTTTCAAGGCATGGAATACCTATTTCCATTATATCCGATCGTGATAGTAGATTTACCTCAAAGTTTTGGCAATCACTACAGGAGGCACTAGGAACTCGTTTGGATATGAGTACCACATATCATCCGCAGACCGACGGGCAGAGTGAAAGAACAATTCAGACTCTTGAAGACATGCTCAGGGCATGTGTGATCGATTTTGGAAACGGATGGGATAAATATCTACCGTTAGCAGAATTCTCGTATAATAATAGTTATCATGCGAGCATTGGAGCTGCGCCATTCGAAGCATTGTATGGAAGGAAGTGTAGATCTCCTATCTGTTGGAATGAAGTAGGAGATCGACAATTAACTGGTCCCGAGATCATACATGAAACGACTGAGAAGATAGTGCAAATCAAGGAGAGATTAAAAACAGCCCGCAGTCGCCAAAAGAGCTACGCCGATGTCCGAAGGAAACCATTAGAGTTTCAGGTCGGGGACATGGTTATGCTAAAGGTGTCACCTTGGAAAGGTGTGATACGTTTTGGAAAAAGGGGTAAACTGAACCCAAGGTACGTAGGCCCGTTTAAGATCATCGAACGCATTGGACCGGTAGCTTATCGACTCGAGTTACCGCAACAACTCGCCGGAGTACATAATACCTTTCACGTCTCAAACCTTAAGAAGTGTCTTGCAAAGGAAGACCTCACCATTCCTCTTGAAGAAATCCATGTCGACGAGAAACTACAATTCGTCGAAGAACCAATTGAAATCATGGACCGTGAAGTTAAACAGCTCAAACAGAGCAATATACCGATTGTTAAGGTTCGTTGGAATGCTAGAAGAGGTCCCGAGTTTACTTGGGAACGAGAGGATCAGATGAAGCAAAAGTATCCACACTTGTTTCTCGATGACGCAAAATAGGTACAATTTTAAAATTTCGGGACGAAATTTATTTAACGGGGAGGTAATGTAACGACCCGCACTTTTTCGATCGTTCTATACTTATAAGATTGATATTTACATAAATTAAACATTACCAACTTGATAAGCAATCCAAATTGTTGAGACTTATGTTTCCGAAAAGAGTTTTACACAACGTTTGACCGTCTAGTTTGACCGATGATATCACGAACTATACAATATATGATAATTATACGTTTGTGTATATAAATGTATATATACATATTTAACATGATTAATAAATGTTTTAATATCTCATTTTGTATTAATAACAACAAGTTATATGTGTATTTTGAAACTACTAACTTAAGTTTTCAAAACGATAACTATACGTAACGTTATTTGACATAAATACTTAAGACATATAATGTTTATACATATATTGTATAAGTAATGTATTTAATCACTTTTAAAGACTTAGATACATAAAACCATATAAGTGTATTCACAAAAGATAGCTATATTTGAATCCTCATTCCATTTTTCACAAAATTTCTATACGTATACCTAGAGTATTTGTACTCGTATCATACCAAGCTCCTATACGTATTTACTAATAGTAAATACACATCAAAATCACCACCTAACCAGCCATTATTCATGCCATGAGGGCTAGGTAATTGAACTTGGAAGCAATTAGGACTAGATACATAAAATTATCACTTGAAATTTTGTCCATATACACTATGTTACACGTTTTTTTTTGGTGTATATATACATGCTCATTTTGATCCATTTTTACTACCATTTTCTTATCAAAAACACACACTCTTTCTTACTCTCTAAACTCCATAACAATCCAGCAAATAACCAAGAAGATCTAGCCATAAAAACCATACTAAAACACCATAAGAAAACTCTTACAAAAACACTTCAAGAAAACCTTCCAAGAACACCAACTTACTTCCAATCTTTCATCCACTTCTATCACCCTTTTGATTCTAGCTTCTTACTCCTCTTTTACAGCAAACTTATCCAAGGAACTTGAGGTAGAATCTATGTTCATAACCTTATTCAATTCATATATATAGCTATCTTATTTTGTGGTACAAAAGTTTAACAACAAGAACATAGTTTGAATGTTTTCAAACTTGTTTGCAAACTAAATAGATCCTTCTAACTTAACTTTTAAAATACTTCAAGACATGTAACATAACTTATTTATATGTTAATTTAACAAGGTAAAACTTGGTTTTTCAAAGTATAAGTATTTTTGGAAAAATGGTCATTAAATGATTTTGTTGTAACAAAAATGTTTAACTTCATATGTTTCACTAAACTTTCATCTATGCCGTATGATTTTGAATACAAACCAAGGTATTTACAGTTCATAGTCTTATAGAAGAACTCGATCCAAGAAGATGGCAATTTGAATCAACGAAAACGGACTTGTAACGAAGAAACTATGACCGAAACAAAATTGGTTATCCAAGACTTAATTGACTTCGGGATTCATTGGAAAAATTTACATAAAATCACATCTTTATAAGATAACATGATATTTTATATATATGTACTCATAATTCAATTTCATATGGTTCAGGATCACCCGTAAGCAACACGAGAAGATTAATCATAAGATCCCATGTTTGTACGCAACACGTCATTTGACAACACCGGTACTTTATGTACGCAATACGTCATTTGACAACACCGGTACCGTGGGTCAAGATTAATCTCAACCAATACATATACGATGGGGTTTTATTTATTTCGTTGGGGGTTTTGTTTATTGCGGGTATATTAAACATCTAAAAATGAACCATTAAAATTGAATTACTAACATCGAAATGCTAACTACGGACTAAGGAAATATTCAAAATATTAAAAGTATAACAAGTATATATATATATAACGTTTGTTTTAAAATGAAAACATATTGATATATTATATATGGATAGGTTCGTGATATCAACCGGAAGACCGAGTCAAATTATATATATCATCAAGACAAGAGTGAGTATATAGTCCCACTTTTAAACTCTAAATATTTCGGGATGAGAATACATGTATTTTATGTTTTACGATATGGACACAAGTAACTGAAAAATATGTTCTACGTTGAGTTGTACCACTGGCATACTTCCCTGTAGCTTGGTAACTAATATTTACAGCGGTATTGTAAACGCGAATCCTGTTGATAGATCTATCGGGCCTGACAACCCCAACCGGACTGGACGACCAGTATTCAACGGTTGCACAGTACTTCGTTTTGTGACTACACTTGGTACGGTGTAGTAAGATTTCATATTAAAGGGAATATGCGACGTGAAAATGTTAAGTATGGTTACCAAGTGCTCAACCACTTAGAATACTTTTATTAAACTGTTTATATACGAAATCTTGTGGTCTATATATATATTGCTGCCGGCATTAAACCTATATCTCACCAACTTTATGTTGACCTTTTAAAACATGTCTATTCTCAGGTGATTTCTAAAGCTTCCGCTGCATCATGTTGGATCTAACCAGGATCTTGCGTACGCATGTTTGTGTCAAAAATAAAACTGCATATCCGAGATGTTGTATTGTAAAATATGCTAGAAACCGTGTTGTTGTCATCATTTGTAAAGTTTGTAAGTCGAAGATTATCGCTAAACGTTAATCTTCTTTTTATTGTCTTAAGCTTGTAAGAAAAATAATGGTTGTGGTTTGTAATGTATAATATATGCAGTTTTTCTTTTAAAAATGTCTCATATAGAGGTCAATACCTCGCAATGAAATCATACGTTATCTAACGCGTTCTTATGGTTAAGGACGGGTTATGACATCTACAACCTTTCTTCATCGGGTTATCACCTCATTACACCAGGAGTTCTCCATGACTGATCTTGGCCCGTTAAATTATTTTCTTGGCATATCATTCACTCGTACTCCTTCTGTTACGTTTCTCTCTTAGAAGAAGTACGCATATGAGATCATTGAGCGTGCATACATGGTTGGTTATAATTATAGTCGCACACCGACCGATATTGGCACCAAACTAACCATTTCTAGTCCCCCATTTAAGGATCTCACTTTATATCGCAGCGTTGTCGGTGCTCTCCAGTATCTCACTTTTACCAGGTGTGACATCTCTTATGTTGTTCAACAGATCTTTTTGTTTATGCAGGATCCTCGAGAGCCTCATATGGCTGCTCTTTGAAGGATCATATGCTATGTCCAGGGCACTATGGATCTTGGTCTACAGTTGTTCTCATCTAGCAGTTGCTCATTAGTTGCTTATTCTGATGCGGATTGGGCTGGTTGTCCCTCTACTCGCCTCTCTACATCTGGATACTGTGTATTTTTGGGTAATAATCTACTGTGATGACCCGAATTTTTCCGACTACTTGATTATACTATTTACATGATTTAATAATTTCGACTTGATAAGCAATGAATTTTAATAAGTCTTGAACCTCCGGAAAGAATTTTACATAAGCAGTTGACCACCCTTTTATTCTTACGATTCACGAACGTTATAACTTGTATTAATTATATATATATATATGTGTGTGTGTGTGTATATATATATATATATATATATATATATATATATATATATATATAAGTTGAAAATATGATAATTAAATATTTAATTAAGTATATTAACAAAGTATTATATATATATTTTCATACTACTAATTTAAAGAGTTTTTAAACAATATATATGTTACTATTTAAACGACGTAATTAACTTATGTTAAAATGTATTTACATATAAATTATTACGAGTGTAAATACATCCTTACAAGTATTAAATAGACTTTATAGTATACCAATACATATAAAGGATAGCTATACTCGTATTTTCGTTCAATTTCTTCAAGAATTCTACTCGCATTCATACGGTATTTTTACCCGTATTATACACAGCTTCTAGAAGTATTTACTATTGGTATATACTAATAGAAATCTGCAATTATTTGTGTAATATGTCATTCATGACCTAATCAATTTAATATGTCATCCATGACTTAATACATTTTAACTTATCTTAGATATTTTCACTAAAAACCAAATTTTCAAGCCTATAAATAAGCACCATTTCTAACTCATTTTTACACATTCATTTTCCAAATTTTATTTTCAATTTTCACACACACTTGAAAGAACTCTCTCAAGTTTTGTTCTACTACTTCTTTCCAGCAACTTTACATTCTAAACTTGAGGTAAAAACTCTACTTCAACTCTTGTTCAATTCATATATCTATAGCTATCTATATAAGAGTTTATAAACTAGAACATAGTTTAGTTAATTCTAAACTTGTTCGCAAACAAAGTTAATTCTTCCAACTTGACTTTAAAAACAACTTAACACATGTTTTATATCTATATGATATACTAACTTAATGAGTTAAAACTTGGAAACACGAAGAACACCGTAAAACCGGACATACGCCGTCGTAGTAAAACCGGGGGCTTTTTTGGGTTGGATAATTAAAAACTATCTGTGATGACCCGGAAATTTTGACTAAATTTAAACTTAATCTTTGTATGATTAACATTTCTGACACGATAAGCAAAGTCTGTAAAACTGAATCTCAAAATTTTTGAAATACCTTCGGTTGTTTTCGACGATTCGCGAACAATTATATGTAAACAGATACATATATACTATAACATGAAAAGGTAACAATGTATTAATTGTTTGATACCGTACATTAAACTTATTGGTTTAAATATCTATTTGAATATATATGATAAGTTGAGATATTTATTATTAAAATTTATTTATAAATAACTTCCAATGTGTATTTAAAAATTGATTTATGTATATTAAAAAGATATATACATATATATAATAAACGATAGTAACATTCGTTTATTGATTCGATTGATATTTAGATAAGTTAAATAAAGCGTTTAAGATGAACCAGTAAAACACTAATTTGCTACAGTGTTTTCCAATTTGCCACATTACTCAAAATGCTACAGTGTTTTCGAAAATCACTATTTGCTACAGTGAAATTGACTTTGCTACAGTGAATTGCTACAGTAAAAATTGACTTTGCTACAGTAACTTTGCTACAGTGTATATTTTATGGATAACTTAAGGCTATATTTTGACAAAGGTACGTGTCACGAAACGTAAAATGCAAGTTTTCTCAGCGTACGAAAGGACATTCGAAAAACCAGAACCGGGACATAAGTCGAGTGATGACGTACGACTTATCGGAACAAAAATTACAAGTCAACTATGCACGTGAATTTAATATAATATATAATTAATTATTTAAATTATATATATTATATTAATAATTAATTATGTCGACGAGCTAAATTACAAAACAATGTGAGCTGTCCCTGGTCCTCATGCGAGTCGCATTGCCAGAAGGCCATTTCCATGCGAGTCGCATGACTCCAGATTTCAGGCCAAGTGCTATAAATTCTCGAGTTTTGGCCAGATAAATCACACACATATTATTTTTACTCCGTATTTATTTATTTTATTATTATTATTATTATTATTATTAATAATAAGATTATTATTAATCTTATTATTTTTATTATTAGTGTTATTATTTTTGCGATACAAAAATAATAATGTACATAAAATATTACGACGGAGTGCTGTCCAAGTAATTTTCAAAATGAGTTTTCGAGCAAGCTAGAGCTAAGGAAATTATGGGTTATTGCCAAGGAGGTTATGGGTAATGTTCGGGGGTATTTTTTTGTGAATCAAACCTCGTGTTTATCATCTCCGATGCGTCTACGTGCTTTCCTGCAATATTGTATATCAATATTAAACAGTGAGTTCATATGATCCCTTTTTCAAATTATATTTTTGGGCTGAGAATACATGCGCTGTTTTACTAAATGGATACAAATACTAAAACTGATTTTGTGTGAGTTTCATAAGATCCCTTTTACTCCCTACATTTTTGGGCTGAGAAAACATGCAAATGCTTTATTAACCGATATACAATATTTATATGCGTGAGTTTCATTGATCCCTTTTTAATTGCTTTTTGCAATATATTTTTGGGCTGAGAATACATGCACTTTATTTTAAACGCAATGGATACAAGTACATACTAAATTCTACACTGAGTTTGAACCGAAAATCCCTTAGCTTTGGTAACTAGTAACTGCTAGTTATAAGAACTGGTGGGCGCGAGTAGTAGTATATGGATCCATAGGGCTTGACATCCCCGTCCGAGCTAGAGCACTAGCCTTTTAACGGACGTATGCTATTTGAGAAGCGTACACGTTGG
This sequence comes from Rutidosis leptorrhynchoides, assembly GCF_046630445.1. Taxonomy (NCBI): domain Eukaryota; kingdom Viridiplantae; phylum Streptophyta; class Magnoliopsida; order Asterales; family Asteraceae; genus Rutidosis; species Rutidosis leptorrhynchoides. Next base: position 387,647,726 of record NC_092337.1, read on the forward strand.
TTTGCGTGTATTATTAAGATGATTATACAAAGGGTACAAATTATATAAACGTTAAAGTTTAGTTACCAGGGTGCTCAATTTCGTAGAATATTTTGATAAACGTTTCTGGATGAAACAACTGAAATCTTGTGATCCACCTTTTATTTAAAACCTATTGATAAACGTTTTGAATAAAACAACTGAACTTTTGTAAATCCACATTGATATACGGATTATGTGTAATATTAAAACTATGAACTCACCAACCTTTGTGTTGACACTTGAAGCATGTTTATTCTCAGGTTTCTAGAAGTCTTCCGCTGTTTGCTTATATGTTAGACAAGCTATGTGCATGGAGTCATACATGGCATATTTTTCAAGGAAACGTTGCATTCACCAAATCATCACCATGTATCTTATTTTGACTGTACTGTCAACGGAAGTACTATTGTAAACTATTATTTACAGTGATTGTCTATATGTAGAAATCATCAGATGTTAAAAACCTTTGATTTAAATATTCATTTATGGTGTGCCTTTTCAAAAGAATGCAATGTTTACAAAACGTATCATATAGAGGTCAAATACCTCGCAATGAAATCAATGAATGACGTATTGTCCATATGGATTTGGAGCGATCGTCACACTATCATAATCTTTGATTTAAAAGTTGTTCTTCTGGGAAAATGATATTTCATATGAATATGATACTATATCCAAAAATCATGGTTAAACTCAAAATTGAAGTATGTTTTTCAAAATGGTCATCAAAATGTCGTTCTTTCGACAGAAATGACTACCTCTTTCAAATATGGATTATAACTTATAACTATGACTATAAGCCACCACCTTTTCAGTTTAGTTTCACAAATTACAGTTAGTTATGAAGCCACAGCAATTTGATTCACTCAAAACGGATTTATAACGAAGAAATTATGGACAAAACAATATTGGTTAGAAATGGATAATTTGATTACGGGATTAATTCATTAAAATCTATACTAACCATATCCTAGCTAACTTTTCTTGTATTATACATGTATTCTAACATGTCATGGTTACACAATACGTCGGATAAATCAAAAGACACCACATACACAATACGTGTAACTACAATAGCGGTATTGTGGGTCATTATTGAGTCTTATACAACACTTGTATACTATGTACTACTAATTGTGGACTACTAACTATGAACTACTAACTGTGGACTACTAATTATGGACTACTAACGTTGGACTGCTAACTTGACAACTTAAACAATCACACGTGATTGAAAATATAAACTTAAACAATCACACGTGATTGAAAATATAAACTTAAACAATCACATGTGATTGAAGATATGATATGAATAATAGTTGTATTACATTTTGATATACATATATATTTGTTACAGGTTCGTGAATCCAAGGACGATGGCCATATTTTTAATAAGTTGAAAACTTATTATTAATATGCTTTTTCTACCGTGAGTATATAGTCCCATTTTTAAACTCTACAAATATTTTGGGATGAGAATACATGCATTTCATGTTTTACACCATAGACACAAGTACTTAAAATATATTCTATGTTAAGTTGTACCACTTTGCATATTTTCCCTAATAGCTTGGTAACTAATATTTACATGTTGTAAGAACATGTATACGCAAATCCTATTGATAGATCTATCAGGTTTGACAACCCCAACCGGGCTAGTCGCTCTAGTATCGTAAACGGTTGCATAGTACTTCGTTTTTACTACACTTGGTACAGTGTAGGGAGATTTCATAAGAAATGGAATATGCTACATTTATGGTTAAGTATGGTTACCGAAGCGCTCAACAACTTATAGAATATCTTTATTGAAATGTTTGTAACTATGAAATCTTGTGGTCTATATATTTATATCGATGCTAGCTTTAAACCTATATATCTCACCAACCTTTGTGTTGACTGTTTATGCATGTTTATTCCCAGGTCCTTAAAAAAGTCTTCCGCTGTTGCATTATCTGAGCAAGCTGTGCATGGAGTCTCATGCTTTTGTTTAAATAAAGTGTTGCATTCAATAAAACCTTTGTCATGTATTATATTCGACTGTTATGTCACGTGTATAGTATTTGGAAACCGATGTATCATGGGGATTATTTCTTAAATAATCGCCCACTTGTTTAAAAACATGCATTATGTATAATAATGTTGTGCTTTTTATGAAACGAATGCAATATTTTTTTCCTAAAACGTATCATATAGAGGTCAAATACCTCGCTATGGGACCAATGAATAACGTACTGCGTTTATAGTAATATGGACGGGTCGTTTCATCTACTATCTTGGTCCTCTATACGGCAACAAACTTCGTCACGCTCCAGTGCTGAAGCTGAATACCACAGCGTCGCAAACGCCGTTTCAGAGACATGTTGGATTCGTGATGTGTGCGAGGTGTAGTACGAAATAGATTATATTTTACTACGAAATACTATTAAATACGATACAATTTTACACAAGTTATTTATTTATTGAATGGTGTGACAACCCGGAAATTTCTGACTAAATTTAAACTTAATCTTTATATGTTGTCGACACGATAAGCAATGTCTGTAATGTTGAGTCCTAAAATTTTTGAAACTATATTCAATTAACCCTTCGACTATTCCAAATGATTCACGAACATTTATGTGCATATTGATATGTATATATATAATATATAGTTATATTAATTGAAAACGTTAAACAAACTATTAGATGTATAATACCTTACATGAATGAATTTGATTCAATTTATGTTTAATATATTTATCGATGGAATTATAAGATAATATCAAATGATTGAATTATCAGATACATTGTGATATGATTAGGGGTCTCGGTTGTGAGGTCCACATTGATTTGAGAAATCTTTTCCTTTTAACGGTATTCGGAATAATTAGTAAAGTGATCTACAAGTAGGAACAAAGTGACAAATAACGAAAGTCGGACAAAAGTTAGTGGAGGTTCCTGTTTGATTTCCAATACATGCTTTACAACAATTTACACGTGACTTTTAATAAGGTAATTTTTTTTTATCTTTTAATGTAAAGGTGAAAATATGAAATATAGAAAATTTAGAAGATAAATATCGACAAGTTAAGTAAATTGAAGTTTTATATAATTTCATGCACTTAGCTACCCATTGAACCTTACCCGACGATTCATGAACAATTGTGTGTAAATAAAAATGGATATATATACATATATATAAATAAAAAGATAATGGTATATATAATAATGTGAAATAATAAAATATAAATTAATCAGTAGAATTAAATATGTAAAATATAATAAGGGTATTATTAAAAAGAATCTATATATATAAACATATGTGATTACTATATTATTATTATATGAAAGATATAAATATTATGTGATAAAATTGATAATATCTATTTCTATTATGAAATAATACAATATAATAAATGGATATATATATAATGATTGTTAATATATTCATATATACATGAAAAATTATATAATAATATATATATAAAATGTAAACATTAAATATTCAGTATATGTTATTATACAAGATATTATAGTACAAGATATTAAATTTAATTATAAATTAAAATATAGTTACTATAGTAATATTATTATCACTTGCAATATTAATATCAACAGTAATAGTTTTTTTTGTATCATTATATATAACATATAAATATAAAATTTGATATATATAAATATGATTAATAATATTATTATTATTATTTAATATCAATATAATTAGTATTATTACTATTATTATTAGTAATAATATTATTATTATTATTATCATTTTCACTAATATTAGTATTGTGACTTATTATTTTATTGTTATTATTATTACTCTTATTATTATTATTAATATTATTATTATTATTAGTATTTTAATTATTAATATAATTATTATTAATTAGTATTATTATTATTATTATTATTATTATTAATATTATTATTATTTTTAATTTTTAATATATATCTAATATGTAAATTTAAATAAAAACGCGTATATACATCCCCATCTGTTATTTGTTTTCTTCTTCTGTTTTCCTGCTGATCCGTGATTACATGTCGAACCCTACTACCAATATATAACAATTGATCAGTTCATATTATTGATTAAATCATGCGATTTTCCACTGTCATATTCAATTATAATTACTCAGTTATTATCTAAAGAATTATATAAAAGTTTAAGACATAACTCGATACCTCTGTTCACAACTTGTTCTAATCATTAGCCCAATTTCGATTCAATCATCAAATTCAAAAATACAGAACTGTTAGGAAGCATCAAGTCGACCTATCAGCAAGTTTTTAACCTCTAATTCCTTCAGTTGCTTACTAAATTCGGAGTCAAAGTTTATAAATAAAAAGTCAACTGATTCTTTAAAATTCGAATTCGTAATTTAGATGTTGTTTTTAAAGTAATTGATGATACCCGAAGTTCCTATGAAGGATTTACTACCTATTTCATGTAGTAAATATAATCTAAAAATGTCCAGAAGTTAGAGTCAGGTTTGGTGTTCTTCATCTTCACCGAAGGATGTCTGTATATGTTTTTTTTAATCGATTAAACCCAAACACAATTCAAAAACTGAGTGCGTATGTATCTGTTTCAATTACAAATACTAAATCAAACCCCTAATTTGCTGTTATGGCTTACTCTGGATCGATTGATTTAATTAAGAAGAAGAAGAAGGAAAGAAACAACAGGAACGGGTTATAATTTATTTAGGATAGAATTTAATTAGAAAACTGAGGTAGAGCAGATGGTTTAAGGGGTGTTCGTGTTAGCAAGAGGTCGTGGGTTCGAACCCAGTTCGGGGCGTTTCTTTTTATTTAAGCTTTAGAAGGTATAATTCATTACCAAAAATTATTATCATTGTTATTGCTATTGCTATAATTAATTATTAATGTTATAATTGTTATTATTACTAATATTATTATCATTACTTAGTATTATTGTTATTATTATTACTAATATTAATGTATTATTATTATTATTATTATTATTATTATTATTATTATTATTATTACGATTATTATTATTATTATTATCATTATTAGGAACATAATACAATTTTTATTATTATAAATATCATTATTAGTATCATTTTAAAATTATTAGTATTATTATCATTATTATCAACAAAAGTATTAGTAATAATATCATTACTATTGTTAATACGATTAGTAGTATGGTTATAATTGAACTTATTATCATTATTAACGTTAGTGGTAAAATAGATATTTTTATAGTTAATATTATTTTTAAAATATAAGTATTATTATCAAAAAGTAATATTTTCATTACTATTATTTTTAGATTATGCAATTTATTAAAAACTACTGTTATTGTTATTATTATTACTAATATTAGTATTATCATTATTATTAATCTTATCACTACTAATATTATCTTAGTATTATTAAAATACGATTTTAACAAATAAATGATATATATAAATATAAATATATATATATATATAAATATATATATATATATATATATATATATATATATATATATATATATATATATATATATATATATATACATACTTAATATATAAATATAACAAAATTAATATTTTATTTAGTTAAAATATATAAAAATGTATACATGTTAATATTTAATTTTCAAACATATAAGCTGTTAACATAAAAATGATATAACTAATAAATTTATATATATATATATATATATATATATATATATATATATATATATATATATATATATATATATATATATATATATATATATATATATATATATATATATATATATATATATATATATATATATATTTGTTTGATTACAAATATGTGTGTTAACAAATATATAAATGATATAGGTTCGTGAATCCAAGGCCAACCCTGCATTGTTCAGTTCCGTCGTATGATTATTATTACTACAAAATATTGTATATTGAGTTTCATTTGCTCCCTTTTTAAATGCTTTTGCAATATATATTTTTGGGACTGAGAATACATGCGCTGCTTTTATAAATGTTTGACGAAATAGACACAAGTACTCGAAGATTACATTCTATGGTTGGATTATCGAATCGAATATCACCCCTTTTAGCTTGGTAGCCTAAGAATTAGGGAACAGACACCCTAATTGACGCGAATCCTAAAGGTAGATCTACGGGCACTAACACCCCCCATACTGGAAAATGGTATGCTTTAGTACTTCGAGTTTATATTATACAGATGGATTTCTGTTTTGGAGATATTCTATATGCATGATGTTAATGTCGGTTACCAGGTGTTCAATCTATATGAATGATTTTTAAACACTTGCGAGTGTATGATTATTGAATAAAGGAAATCTCGTGGTCTATTAAAATTATGGAAATGATTGATTACGATAAACTAATGAACTCACCAACCTTTTGGTTGACACTTGAAAGCATGTTTATTCTCAGGTATGAAAGAAATCTTCCGCTGTGCATTTGCTCATTTTAGAGATATTACTTGGAGTCATTCATGGCATATTTCAAAAGATGTTGCATTCGAGTCATTGAGTTCATCAAGAATATTATTAAGTCATTTATAGTTGGATATATTATGAAATGGTATGCATGCCGTCAACTTTCGATGTGATGAAAGTTTGTCTTTTAAGAACGAATGCAATGTTTGTAAAATGTATCATTTAGAGGTCAAATACCTCGCGATGTAATCATATATTATTGTATTCGTCCTTATGGATTAGGACGGGTCTTTACATGTGGTATCAGAGCGGTGGTGAGACAACCCGTCCTAATCCATCTGGACGAATACATTACATTTGGTTACATCGTGAGGTACTTGACCTCTATATGATACATTTTACAAACATTGTATTCATTTTTAAAAGACAAACTTTCACTATATCGAAAGTTGACAGGCATGCATACAATTTCCGAATATATCCAATCTATAATTGACTTAATAATAATCTTGATGAACTCAACGACTCGAATGCAACTTCTTTTGAAATATGTCATGAATGACTCCAAGTAATATCTCTAAAATGAGCAAATGCACAGCGAAAGATTTCTTTCATACCTGAGAATAAACATGCTTTAAAGTGTCAACCAAAAGGTTGGCGAGTTCATTAGTTTATCATAAATATTCATTTTCATCATTTTAATAGACCACAAGAATTTTATTTCCAGTTCTCATAATATACGTCCCATGCATAGAGACAAAAATCATTCATATAGATTGAACACCTGTTAACCGACATTAACAAGATGCATATAAGAATATCCCCTATCATTCCGGGAAATCCTTCGAACATGATAAAAACGAATTCGAAGTACTAAAGCATCCGGTACTTTGGATGGGGTTCGTTAGGCCCAATAGATCTATCTTTAGGATTCGCGTCAATTAGTAGATCGGTTTACTAATTCTTAGGTTACCAAGCAAAAAGGGCATATTCGGCTTAGATCATTTAACCATATAATGTAGTTTTAAATTACTTGTGTCTATTTCGTAAAACAATTATAAAAGCAGTGCATGTATTCTCAGTCCCAAAAATATATATTGCAAAAGCATTTAAAAAGGGAGCAAATGAAACTCACTATACTGTATTTTGTAGTAAAAATACATATGATGACATTGAACAACTGAACAATGCAGGGTTGGCCTCGGATTCACGAACCTATATCATTTGTATATTTGTTAATATACGTAATTGTAATCGAACAAATATAAATTTATTTGTTATGTTATATGTATTAAATATATACTTATATATATATATATATATATATATATATATATATATATATATATATATATATATATATATATATATATATAATTTGTTTGTTAAAAATAGTAATAATAGTAATATTATCATAATTTTAAAAATGACAAAAATAATAATAATGTTAATACTTAATATTACTAATAAAGGTAATAATGTTAATAATAATTCTATTAATGATAATAATAGTGATATTAATAATAATGTAGTGACCCGAACTTTTCCATGTTTATATATAATAAGTGAGATTGATATTTACATGATTAAATGTTCCCAACATGTTAAGCAATCAAACTTGTTAAGACTTGATTAATTGAAATATGTTTCATATAGACAATTGACCACCCAAGTTGATCGGTGATTCACGAACGTTAAAACTTGTAAAAACTATATGATGACATATATATGGATATATATATATATAGTTAACATGATACTATGATAAGAAAACATATCATAAAGTATATTAACAATGAACTACATATGTAAAAACAAGACTACTAACTTAATGATTTTTAAACGAGACATATATGTAACGATTATCGTTGTAAAGACATTTAATGTATATATATCATATTAAGAGATATTCATACATGATAATATCATGATAATATAATAATTTAAAATCTCATTTGATATTATAAACATTGGGTTAACAACATTTAACAAGATCGTTAACCTAAAGGTTTCAAAACAACACTTACATGTAACGACTAACGAGGACTTAACGACTCAGTTAAAATGTATATACATGTAGTGTTTTAATATGTATTTATACACTTTTGAAAGACTTCAATACACTTATCAAAATACTTCTACTTAACAAAAATGCTTACAATTACATCCTCGTTCAGTTTCATCAACAATTCTACTCGTATGCACCCGTATTCGTACTCGTACAATACACAGCTTTTAGATGTATGTACTATTGGTATATACACTCCAATGATCAGCTCTTAGCAGCCCATGTGAGTCACCTAACACATGTGGGAACCATCATTTGGCAACTAGCATGAAATATCTCATAAAATTACAAAAATATGAGTAATCATTCATGACTTATTTACATGAAAACAAAATTACATATCCTTTATATCTAATCCATACACCAACGACCAAAAACACCTACAAACACTTTCATTCTTCAATTTTCTTCATCTAATTGATCTCTCTCAAGTTCTATCTTCAAGTTCTAAGTATTCTTCATAAATTCCAAAAGTTCTAGTTTCATAAAATCAAGAATACTTTCAAGTTTGCTAGCTCACTTCTAATCTTGTAAGGTGATCATCCAACCTCAAGAAATCTTTGTTTCTTACAGTAGGTTATCATTCTAATACAAGGTAATAATCATATTCAAACTTTGGTTCAATTTCTATAACTATAACAATCTTATTTCAAGTGATGATCTTACTTGAACTTGTTTTCGTGTCATGATTCTGCTTCAAGAACTTCGAGCCATCCAAGGATCCATTGAAGCTAGATCCATTTTTCTCTTTTCCAGTAGGTTTATCCAAGGAAATTAAGGTAGTAATGATGTTCATAACATCATTCGATTCATACATATAAAGCTATCTTATTCGAAGGTTTAAACTTGTAATCACTAGAACATAGTTTAGTTAATTCTAAACTTGTTCGCAAACAAAAGTTAATCCTTCTAACTTGACTTTTAAAATCAACTAAACACATGTTATATATCTATATAATATGCTAACTTAATGATTTAAAACCTGGAAACACAAAAAACACCGTAAAACCGGATTTACGCCGTCGTAGTAACACCGCGGGCTGTTTTGGGTTAGTTAATTAAAAACTATGATAAACTTTGATTTAAAAGTTGTTATTCTGAGAAAATGATTTTTATTATGAACATGAAACTATATCCAAAAATTATGGTTAAACTCAAAGTGGAAGTATGTTTTCTAAAATGGTCATCTAGACGTCGTTCTTTCGACTGAAATGACTACCTTTACAAAAACGACTTGTAACTTACTTTTCCAACTATAAACCTATACTTTTTCTGTTTAGATTCATAAAATAGAGTTCAATATGAAACCATAGCAATTTGATTCACTCAAAACGGATTTAAAATGAAGAAGTTATGGGTAAAACAAGATTGGATAATTTTTCTCATTTTAGCTACGTGAAAATTGGTAACAAATCTATTCCAACCATAACTTAATCAACTTGTATTGTATATTATGTAATCTTGAGATACCATAGACACGTATACAACGTTTCGACCTATCATGTCGACACATCTATATATATTTCGGAACAACCATAGACACTCTATATGTGAATGTTGGAGTTAGCTATACAGGGTTGAGGTTGATTCCAAAATATATATAGTTTGAGTTGTGATCAATACTGAGATACGTATACACTGGGTCGTGGATTGATTCAAGATAATATTTATCGATTTATTTCTGTACATCTAACTGTGGACAACTAGTTATAGGTTACTAACGAGGACAGCTGACTTAATAAACTTAAAACATCAAAATATATTAAAAGTGTTGTAAATATATTTTGAACATACTTTAATATATATGTATATATTGTTATAGGTTCGTGAATCAACAGTGGCCAAGTCTTACTTCCCGACGAAGTAAAAATCTGTGAAAGTGAGTTATAGTCCCACTTTTAAAATCTAATATTTTTGGGATGAGAATACATGCAGGTTTTATAAATGATTTACAAAGTAGACACAAGTACGTGAAACTACATTCTATGGTTGAATTATCGAAATCGAATATGCCCCTTTTTATTAAGTCTGGTAATCTAAGAATTAGGGAACAGACACCCTAATTGACGCGAATCCTAAAGATAGATCTATTGGGCCTAACAAACCCCATCCAAAGAACCGGATGCTTTAGTACTTCGAAATTTATATCATATCCGAAGGGTGTCCCGGAATGATGGGGATATTCTTATATATGCATCTTGTTAATGTCGGTTACCAGGTGTTCACCATATGAATGATTTTTATCTCTATGTATGGGATGTGTATTGAAATATGAAATCTTGTGGTCTATTGTTACGATTTGATATATATAGGTTAAACCTATAACTCACCAACATTTTTGTTGACGTTTAAAGCATGTTTATTCTCAGGTGAATATTAAGAGCTTCCGCTGTTGCATACTAAAATAAGGACAAGATTTGGAGTCCATGTTTGTATGATATTGTGTAAAAACTGCATTCAAGAAACTGATTTCGATGTAACATATTTGTATTGTAAACCATTATGTAATGGTCGTGTGTAAACAGGATATTTTAGATTATCATTATTTGATAATCTACGTAAAGCTTTTTAAACCTTTATTTATGAAATAAAGGTTATGGTTTGTTTTAAAAATGAATGCAGTCTTTAAAAAACGTCTCATATAGAGGTCAAAACCTCGCAACGAAATCAATTAATATGGAACGTTTTTAATCAATAAGAACGGGACATTTCAGTTGGTATCCGAGCGTTGGTCTTAGAGAACCAGAAAATTTGCATTAGTGTGTCTTATCGAGTTTGTTAGGATGCATTAGTGAGTCTGGACTTCGACCGTGTTTTCTTTAAAAATGATTGCTTAACATTTTTGTTGGAAACTATATATTTTTAACATATGAATATTATGTGATATATTAATCTCTTAACGTGTTTGATATTATGTGATAGATGTCTACCTCTAGAACAAGTCCCATTGACTCACCTAATAATAATGAAGAGTCAAATGTAAATTGGAATGATTTGTGGACTGATTCACAAGTTCCCGAAGAGGAACCGGAAGAAGAGTCGGAACCGGAAGAAGAATCGGAACCGGAAGAAGAATCGGAACCGGATGAAGAAATAGAACCGGTGGGGGAAATAATAAAACGGTTAAGTAAAAGAAAATCCTCAACCAACCGACCAAAGTTAATTATGGTCAATGGTGTTTCCGCCAAGGAAGCAAAATATTGGGAGGATTACCAATTCTCCGATGAATCGGATTCCGACGAGAATTCCGATGATGTTATAGAAATTACCCCAACTGAATTTAAAAAGGCAAAAGAAAATAATAAGGGAAAGGGCATAAAAATAGAGAAATCTAATTCCAACCCCGATGAACTTTATATGTATCGTCAACCCCCGAAGTCCTTAAGTTGTAACAATAACCCGGGAACCTCTAAACCACCAGGTTTTTCTAAACCAATGTGGACAACGACGGCTCGTATTAGGGGAACATCATATATCCCTAGAAACTTGACAAAACGAACCAAAACCGAAGAAGAAGAAACGAGCGAGTCGGAATAAGATAGTTGTATTCGTGTGGTGTAATATATGTAATATAGTGTTCTTATGCTTTATGATATATGTAAAAATTGATTGTATTAATAAGCATTTTTTTATGAATCTAACTCTTGTCTATTTTACAGTTTAAAAACACAAAATGGATAGACAACCCAATATTTTAAGAGACCTACCCGGAGACATGATTGATGAAATCTTGTCTAGAGTCGGCCAGAATTCTTCGGCACAACTATTTAAGGCGAGATCAGTTTGTAAGACATTCGAAGAACGTTCCAAGAATGTCTTGGTTTATAAGAGACTTTCGTTTGAAAGATGGGGGATATCACATTGGGAAACCCATAAGTTACGATGTGTTTACTTTGACGCATATATTGCGGGGAACCCAAATGCTATTTTACGCAACGGGTTAAGAAATTATTTTGACTCAATATATCCGAATATTGGACTTCGTGATTTAGAAAAAGCGGCTAACATGCAACATAAAGAAGCATGTTATGCTTACGGATTAGTAATGTTCGCTTCTCACCAAAGTGAGAACAAGAACATCGGGCTACAACTATTAAACAAAACATTTCCACAAGTGACGGAGTCGGTAATTGGGGTAAGAAATGAGGTTTTTAGATTATTACGGGACTGTTGGACATTACGTAACCCTCGTCCCTTTGATGACGTTACAAAACGCTGTCTTATCAACGGCCATAACGGTTATGTTGCACAAGACCAAGGATGGGAAGTAGTCCTAGTAAAACCAGAATGCATGACTTGTTTCTGGACGTATGAATTACGTGTCTTTATTGCCTTTGCTGAACGACTTGTGTACTAGCTAGAATTGTCTTCACAACTATCTTGTATCAAAGTTATTGTGTGCTATATTTCATGCTTTATGTAAAATAAGCGGTATTGTAAGTTTGTAAAATATTGTATAAAAGTTTGAACGCGAAATATTATTATAATCAGTTTTTCATATAGAATTGTAGTAGTTGAATTGTATATTAGCTACTAAGTATGAACTTAACGGGTAGGTACTACCCGAATTTAAACTTATAAAACGCTAATATGAAGAAAAAGCTTTTATAAATGAGTTCATATTATGCTACGAAATACTATTAACTACTCTTAATATTCTGTATGATTAACTTGTTCCATTTAACTATTTTGAAGGAAATGGCACCGACTACTCGACACACCGTGAATATGAATGAAGAGGAATTCCGTACTTTTCTAGCTTCAAACATAGCCGCAGTACAGGCTGCGCTACATACCAACAATAACCTTGGATCTAGCAGTACAGGAAATCGTGTAGGATGCACCTACAAAGAATTCACTACCTGCAAACCTTTGGAATTTGATGGAACCGAAGGACCGATCGGATTGAAACGGTGGACCGAGAAGGTTGAATCGGTGTTTGCCATAAGTAAGTGTACTGAAGAGGACAAAGTGAAGTACGCTACGCATACCTTCACAGGTTCTGCGTTAACATGGTGGAATACCTATCTAGAGCAAGTGGGACAAGATGATGCGTACGCACTACCGTGGTCAGCATTCAAGCACTTGATGAACGAGAAGTACCGTCCCAGAACCGAGGTCAATAAGCTCAAGACAGAACTTAGAGGGTTACGAACCCAAGGATTTGATATTACCACGTACGAAAGACGATTCACAGAATTGTGCCTATTGTGTCCGGGAGCATTCGAAGATGAGGAAGAGAAGATCGACGCGTTTGTGAAAGGATTACCGGAAAGAATCCAACAAGATATAAGTTCACACGAGCCCGCCTCCATACAACAGGCATGTAGAATGGCTCACAAACTAGTGAACCAGATTGAAGAAAGAATTAAAGAACAGACTGCTGAAGAGGCCAATGTGAAGCAAGTCAAAAGAAAGTGGGAGGAAAACGGTGATAAGAATCACCAATACAACAACAACAGCAATTACAACAATAATCGCAACAATTATCCCAACAATCGCAACATCAATCGCAACTACAACAAACGGCCCAACAACAACAACAACAACAACAGCAACTACAACAATCATCCCAACAACAATAATAACCGCAACAACAACAACAATCAGAAGCAGTTATGCCAAAGGTGTGAAAAGAATCACTCGGGGTTCTGCACCAAATTTTGCAACAAGTGTAAAAGAAATGGTCATAGCGCGGCGAAGTGTGAGGTCTACGGACCAGGGGTTAATAGAACGAAAGGAACAAATGGTGTCGGAACAAGTAATGGCGGAGCAAGTAGTGTCGGAGCAAGTTATGCCAATGTAGTTTGTTATAAATGTGGAAAACCAGGCCACATTATTAGAAATTGCCCGAACCAGGAGAACACGAATGGACAAGGCCGTGGAAGAGTTTTCAATATTAATGCGGTAGAGGCACAGGAAGACCCGGAGCTTGTTACGGGTACGTTTCTTATTGACAATAAATCTGCTTACGTTTTATTTGATTCGGGTGCGGATAGAAGCTATATGAGTAGAGATTTTTGTGCTAAATTAAGTTGTCCATTGACGCCTTTGGATAGTAAATTTTTACTCGAATTAGCAAATGGTAAATTAATTTCAGCAGATAATATATGTCGAAATCGAGAAATTAAACTGGTTAGCGAAACATTTAAGATTGGTTTGATACCAGTAGAGTTAGGGAGTTTTGATGTGATAATCGGTATGGACTGGTTGAAAGAAGTGAAAGCGGAGATCGTTTGTTACAAAAATGCAATTCGCATTATACGAGAAAAAGGAAAACCCTTAATGGTGTACGGAGAAAAGGGCAACACGAAGCTACATCTTATTAGTAATTTGAAGGCACAAAAACTAATAAGAAAAGGTTGCTATGCTGTTCTAGCACACGTCGAGAAAGTACAAACTGAAGAAAAGAGCATCAATGATGTTCCCATTGCAAAAGAATTTCCCGATGTATTTCCAAAAGAATTACCGGGATTACCCCCACATCGATCCGTTGAATTTCAAATAGATCTTGTACCAGGAGCTGCACCAATAGCTCGTGCTCCTTACAGACTCGCACCCAGCGAGATGAAAGAACTGCAAAGCCAATTACAAGAACTTTTAGAGCGTGGTTTCATTCGACCAAGCACATCACCATGGGGAGCTCCTGTTTTGTTTGTCAAGAAGAAAGATGGTACATTCAGGTTGTGTATCGACTACCGAGAGTTGAACAAACTTACCATCAAGAACCGCTACCCACTACCGAGAATCGACGACTTATTTGATCAACTACAAGGCTCGTCTGTTTATTCAAAGATTGACTTACGTTCCGGGTATCATCAAATGCGGGTGAAAGAAGATGATATTCCAAAGACTGCTTTCAGAACACGTTACAGTCATTACGAGTTTATGGTCATGCCGTTTGGTTTAACTAATGCACCAGCTGTGTTCATGGACCTTATGAACCGAGTGTGTGGACCATACCTTGACAAGTTTGTCATTGTTTTCATTGATGACATACTTATTTACTCAAAGAATGACCAAGAACACGGTGAACATTTGAGAAAGGTGTTAGAAGTATTGAGGAAGGAAGAATTGTACGCTAAGTTTTCAAAGTGTGCATTTTGGTTGGAAGAAGTTCAATTCCTCGGTCACATAGTGAACAAAGAAGGTATTAAGGTGGATCCAGCAAAGATAGAAACTGTTGAAAAGTGGGAAACCCCGAAAACTCCGAAACACATACGCCAGTTTTTAGGACTAGCTGGTTACTACAGAAGGTTCATCCAAGACTTTTCAAGAATAGCAAAACCCTTGACTGCATTAACGCATAAAGGGAAGAAATTTGAATGGAATGATGAACAAGAGAAAGCGTTTCAGTTATTGAAGAAAAAGCTAACTACGGCACCTATATTGTCATTGCCTGAAGGGAATGATGATTTTGTGATTTATTGTGATGCATCAAAGCAAGGTCTCGGTTGTGTATTAATGCAACGAACGAAGGTGATTGCTTATGCGTCTAGACAATTGAAGATTCACGAACAAAATTATACGACGCATGATTTGGAATTAGGCGCGGTTGTTTTTGCATTAAAGACTTTGAGGCACTACTTATATGGGGTCAAAAGTATTATATATACCGACCACAAAAGTCTTCAACACATATTTAATCAGAAACAACTGAATATGAGGCAGCGTAGGTGGATTGAATTATTGAATGATTACGACTTTGAGATTCGTTACCACCCGGGAAAGGCAAATGTGGTAGCCGATGCCTTGAGCAGGAAGGACAGAGAACCCATTCGAGTAAAATCTATGAATATAATGATTCATAATAACATTACTACTCAAATAAAGGAGGCGCAACAAGGAGTTTTAAAAGAGGGAAATTTAAAGGATGAAATACCCAAAGGATCGGAGAAGCATCTTAATATTCGGGAAGATGGAACCCGGTATAGGGCTGAAAGGATTTGGGTACCAAAATTTGGAGATATGAGAGAAATGGTACTTAGAGAAGCTCATAAAACCAGATACTCAATACATCCTGGAACGGGGAAGATGTACAAGGATCTCAAGAAACATTTTTGGTGGCCGGGTATGAAAGCCGATGTTGCAAAATACCTAGGAGAATGTTTGACGTGTTCTAAGGTCAAAGCTGAGCATCAGAAACCATCAGGTCTACTTCAACAACCCGAAATCCCGGAATGGAAATGGGAAAACATTACCATGGATTTCATCACTAAATTGCCAAGGACTGCAAGTGGTTTTGATACTATTTGGGTAATAGTTGATCGTCTCACCAAATCAGCACACTTCCTACCAATAAGAGAAGATGACAAGATGGAGAAGTTAGCACGACTGTATTTGAAGGAAGTCGTCTCCAGACATGGAATACCAATCTCTATTATCTCTGATAGGGATGGCAGATTTATTTCAAGATTCTGGCAGACATTACAGCAAGCATTAGGAACTCGTCTAGACATGAGTACTGCCTATCATCCACAAACTGATGGGCAGAGCGAAAGGACGATACAAACGCTTGAAGACATGCTACGAGCATGTGTTATTGATTTCGGAAACAGTTGGGATCGACATCTACCGTTAGCAGAATTTTCCTACAACAACAGCTACCATTCAAGCATTGAGATGGCGCCGTTTGAAGCACTTTATGGTAGAAAGTGCAGGTCTCCGATTTGTTGGAGTGAAGTGGGGGATAGACAGATTACGGGTTCGGAGATTATACAAGAAACTACCGAGAAGATCATCCAAATTCAACAACGGTTGAAAACCGCCCAAAGTCGACAAAAGAGCTACGCTGACATTAAAAGAAAAGATATAGAATTTGAAATTGGAGAGATGGTCATGCTTAAAGTTGCACCTTGGAAAGGCGTTGTTCGATTTGGTAAACGAGGGAAATTAAATCCAAGGTATATTGGACCATTCAAGATTATTGATCGTGTCGGACCAGTAGCTTACCGACTAGAGTTGCCTCAACAACTCGCGGCTGTACATAACACTTTCCACGTCTCGAATTTGAAGAAATGTTTTGCTAAAGAAGATCTCACTATTCCGTTAGATGAAATCCAAATCAACGAAAAACTTCAATTCATCGAAGAACCCGTCGAAATAATGGATCGTGAGGTTAAAAGACTTAAGCAAAACAAGATACCAATTGTTAAGGTTCGATGGAATGCTCGTAGAGGACCCGAGTTCACCTGGGAGCTTGAAGATCAGATGAAGAAGAAATACCCGCATCTATTTCCAGAAGATTCGTCAACACCTTCAACAGCTTAAAATTTCGGGACGAAATTTATTTAACGGGTAGGTACTGTAGTGACCCGAACTTTTCCATGTTTATATATATTAAGTGAGATTGATATTTACATGATTAAATGTTCCCAACATGTTAAGCAATCAAACTTGTTAAGACTTGATTAATTGAAATATGTTTCATATAGACAATTGACCACCCAAGTTGATCGGTGATTCACGAACGTTAAAACTTGTAAAAACTATATGATGACATATATATGGATATATATATATAGTTAACATGATACTATGATAAGAAAACATATCATAAAGTATATTAACAATGAACTACATATGTAAAAACAAGACTACTAACTTAATGATTTTTAAACGAGACATATATGTAACGATTATCGTTGTAAAGACATTTAATGTATATATATCATATTAAGAGATATTCATACATGATAATATCATGATAATATAATAATTTAAAATCTCATTTGATATTATAAACATTGGGTTAACAACATTTAACAAGATCGTTAACCTAAAGGTTTCAAAACAACACTTACATGTAACGACTAACGAGGACTTAACGACTCAGTTAAAATGTATATACATGTAGTGTTTTAATATGTATTTATACACTTTTGAAAGACTTCAATACACTTATCAAAATACTTCTACTTAACAAAAATGCTTACAATTACATCCTCGTTCAGTTTCATCAACAATTCTACTCGTATGCACCCGTATTCGTACTCGTACAATACACAGCTTTTAGATGTATGTACTATTGGTATATACACTCCAATGATCAGCTCTTATCAGCCCATGTGAGTCACCTAACACATGTGGGAACCATCATTTGGCAACTAGCATGAAATATCTCATAAAATTACAAAAATATGAGTAATCATTCATGACTTATTTACATGAAAACAAAATTACATATCCTTTATATCTAATCCATACACCAACGACCAAAAACACCTACAAACACTTTCATTCTTCAATTTTCTTCATCTAATTGATCTCTCTCAAGTTCTATCTTCAAGTTCTAAGTGTTCTTCATAAATTCCAAAAGTTCTAGTTTCATAAAATCAAGAATACTTTCAAGTTTGCTAGCTCACTTCTAATCTTGTAAGGTGATCATCCAACCTCAAGAAATCTTTGTTTCTTACAGTAGGTTATCATTCTAATACAAGGTAATAATCATATTCAAACTTTGGTTCAATTTCTATAACTATAACAATCTTATTTCAAGTGATGATCTTACTTGAACTTGTTTTCGTGTCATGATTCTGCTTCAAGAACTTCGAGCCATCCAAGGATCCATTGAAGCTAGATCCATTTTTCTCTTTTCCAGTAGGTTTATCCAAGGAAATTAAGGTAGTAATGATGTTCATAACATCATTCGATTCATACATATAAAGCTATCTTATTCGAAGGTTTAAACTTGTAATCACTAGAACATAGTTTAGTTAATTCTAAACTTGTTCGCAAACAAAAGTTAATCCTTCTAACTTGACTTTTAAAATCAACTAAACACATGTTATATATCTATATAATATGCTAACTTAATGATTTAAAACCTGGAAACACAAAAAATACCGTAAAACCGGATTTACGCCGTCGTAGTAACACCGCGGGCTGTTTTGGGTTAGTTAATTAAAAACTATGATAAACTTTGATTTAAAAGTTGTTATTCTGAGAAAATAATTTTTATTATGAACATGAAACTATATCCAAAAATTATGGTTAAACTCAAAGTGGAAGTATGTTTTCTAAAATGGTCATCTAGACGTCGTTCTTTCGACTGAAATGACTACCTTTACAAAAACGACTTGTAACTTATTTTTCCGACTATAAACCTATACTTTTTCTGTTTAGATTCATAAAATAGAGTTCAATATGAAACCATAGCAATTTGATTCACTCAAAACGGATTTAAAATGAAGAAGTTATGGGTAAAACAAGATTGGATAATTTTTCTCATTTTAGCTACGTGAAAATTGGTAACAAATCTATTCCAACCATAACTTAATCAACTTGTATTGTATATTATGTAATCTTGAGATACCATAGACACGTATACAACGTTTCGACCTATCATGTCGACACATCTATATATATTTCGGAACAACCATAG
This sequence comes from Rutidosis leptorrhynchoides, assembly GCF_046630445.1. Lineage (NCBI taxonomy): Eukaryota > Viridiplantae > Streptophyta > Magnoliopsida > Asterales > Asteraceae > Rutidosis > Rutidosis leptorrhynchoides. The sequence goes on from NC_092337.1 coordinate 387,667,595, forward strand.
ACACTCTATATGTGAATGTTGGAGTTAGCTATACAGGGTTGAGGTTGATTCCAAAATATATATAGTTTGAGTTGTGATCAATACTGAGATACGTATACACTGGGTCGTGGATTGATTCAAGATAATATTTATCGATTTATTTCTGTACATCTAACTGTGGACAACTAGTTATAGGTTACTAACGAGGACAGCTGACTTAATAAACTTAAAACATCAAAATATATTAAAAGTGTTGTAAATATATTTTGAACATACTTTAATATATATGTATATATTGTTATAGGTTCGTGAATCAACAGTGGCCAAGTCTTACTTCCCGACGAAGTAAAAATCTGTGAAAGTGAGTTATAGTCCCACTTTTAAAATCTAATATTTTTGGGATGAGAATACATGCAGGTTTTATAAATGATTTACAAAGTAGACACAAGTACGTGAAACTACATTCTATGGTTGAATTATCGAAATCGAATATGCCCCTTTTTATTAAGTCTGGTAATCTAAGAATTAGGGAACAGACACCCTAATTGACGCGAATCCTAAAGATAGATCTATTGGGCCTAACAAACCCCATCCAAAGAACCGGATGCTTTAGTACTTCGAAATTTATATCATATCCGAAGGGTGTCCCGGAATGATGGGGATATTCTTATATATGCATCTTGTTAATGTCGGTTACCAGGTGTTCACCATATGAATGATTTTTATCTCTATGTATGGGATGTGTATTGAAATATGAAATCTTGTGGTCTATTGTTACGATTTGATATATATAGGTTAAACCTATAACTCACCAACATTTTTGTTGACGTTTAAAGCATGTTTATTCTCAGGTGAATATTAAGAGCTTCCGCTGTTGCATACTAAAATAAGGACAAGATTTGGAGTCCATGTTTGTATGATATTGTGTAAAAACTGCATTCAAGAAACTGATTTCGATGTAACATATTTGTATTGTAAACCATTATGTAATGGTCGTGTGTAAACAGGATATTTTAGATTATCATTATTTGATAATCTACGTAAAGCTTTTTAAACCTTTATTTATGAAATAAAGGTTATGGTTTGTTTTAAAAATGAATGCAGTCTTTGAAAAACGTCTCATATAGAGGTCAAAACCTCGCAACGAAATCAATTAATATGGAACGTTTTTAATCAATAAGAACGGGACATTTCAAATAATGCTTGTGAAAATATTAATTTTATTATTAATGATAGTTATAATACCGATTTTAGTAATCTACATAATAATACTCGTGATAATACAAGTAATAATACTTATGTTAATATTATCAGTTCTATTATTTATAAAAAGGTGCTAATACTAATATTTTACGAAAATGATAATAATTTGTATTATAAACCTATCCATGATAATAATATTATAGTTTTGAATTTAATAATAACATCATAATTAATATTTATAATAATAATAATAAGAATAGGTACAATTCTTATAATTATAACGTTAACAACAATTATGGTACTTTTAATAATAATTATATTACTAATTATAATACTAATTCTAACAATAATAGTAATCATAATGATAACAATAATAATAATAATAATAATAATAATAATAATAATAATAATAATAATAATAATAATAATAATAATAATAATCATAATTATGATAATAATAATACATATATTAATATTAGTTATAATATTAACAATAACACTAAGTAATGATCATAATATTAATAATAATAACAATTATAACAATAATAGTTAATACTTGCAATAACAATAACAATCATAATAATAATAATAATAATAATAATAATAATAATAATAATAATAATAATAATAATAATAATAATAATAATAATAATAATAATAATAATAATAATAATAATAATAATAATAATAAAATGAATTCTACCTCAAAATGCCTAAAAAAGTAGGTTGTCACCAGCAAGAGTCGAACCCGAGACCACTCGCATACCCGAACAACCCCTTAACCATTCAGCTGTAACCGACTTTCTGATTAAAATGCTACAAAATTTTTATTTGCCCTATATAACTTCTGTTTTCTTTTTCTTCCTCGTTCTACTTCAAAATTTCATCGATCAACACCAAATAACAAACATTCAGCGAGTTTTAAAGTTAAATCATATTGAAAATTGAAACAGAAATGCTTGGTTGTGATTATGTAATCCTATCAAAATCGAAAAGTAAAAAAAATAAAATCATAACAGACATGAATAACACGTCTTGAACTTGAATTCAATTTCGTATTTTTAAAATGTTTTAGCTCATACTTCCTGAATGAAATTAATTCTAAATCAGTCCTAGAATCTTTCTGGGTTTTCAATTGAACTTGAAAAATCAAAAATCAATCGAATTTCGTGATGAACACCTTAGTTGACTTTTTGAAAATAAAAGTTTGACCTTCAAATTAAGACTCGATAAGATGAATTAGTATTTAAAACATTGCAGATAGCTTGAGTAGAAGATTTACAACACAATTGCATTTATAGTTTTTAAAATTTGATTCGAAATTTGATTGTTAGTAAAAATGGACACGAACAGGGGCTAACTGGGTTCGTGCTTTTTTTTATACAATTTGATCGACACAAAAATATAAATTGACAATTGATAAATAAGAATGAAGGAATTGAGTAATTTTTTTTATATCACTGCCCATTCGATTAATCTTATAGTTCCATTGGGCGACTATTATTAATATTCGATTAGATAAAAATCAAAAAGTAGAAAACAAAAAGTGAAATAGACCTCTAACTGAATTTGGAATTGGGATTTGATTCTGTAATATATGATATTGACTTGAGTATCAATTATAACGACAAATTACACAGTATGATGGGGATTTGCAACTGAATACGCATCTTATCCGTATTTATATAGGTATATACAACATTTATATAATTATATATCCGTATATATGTAATCTGGGTATATATCTGTATAATATATTTGTAATCCAGGTTATATCAGTATTATACATTTTAAAGAAATAATATGTTATTAATAATACAAACTTTAATATTTAACAATAATATAATATTAATAATAATAATAAAACTAATAATAATAATAATAGAAATAATAATTATATTAATGATATTATTATCATAATAAAATAATAATAATAATAATAATAATAATAACTTTAAATGTTAATTTTTGTAATCAAATTAATCATTATTACTTTTAGTAATCATATTAATAACTAAGATTATAATTTTACTAATAATAATGATGACAACAATAATATTAATAATAGTATAACAAATTACATGTATTAAATTTCATATTTATATTTTATAACTAATAATAGTAATAATACTGATTTTAATGTTAGTATTAATATTTATTTTAATAATGTTAAAAGTAATAATAACAATATTTTAACTTAGGATTACTTTTAATATATTAATATTACAACTTATTAATTATGTAATGTTTAATATTTATATACTATATATGATTGAATTCTTATACATTACAATATACGTATAATCATAATCATATATAGAAATCATATATATTTATATATAGATTCATTTTAAATTACACTTAATTATTTTATATCTTATTTTACATATTTAATTCTAAGTACGGTGATCTGCCTCGATTACTCTGTCTGATATTGCCATTATAAATTAAGCTCTTCCGTTCCATTATTCTCACCATTCCTATACTTTCTTTCTTAGTTCATACATCCAAAAGATTGTGAAAAATGCTTAATCCAGTTCTACTCCTTGATATTTTTCTAATTATCATTTCTGTAATCCTTCTTTTCAATCTTCCATCAGAAGAATCTGTTTACTTCTACTATTACCTTGGGGTGATAATATTCTTAATTATACCGTGTCTTTATATTGCTATTCGTATTAATATCCACGGTTTGTAATTTACGTGTTGTTGTCGAACTTTATATTTTCTTTTATATTCAAGAGTTCCATACTTTTGTCTCCTCTTCCTGACTTCAAGTCAAGCGAATAACGGTCTAGAATTCATAGGTATGGATTTTGAAATGAACATAGTTAATGTTCTAAGAATAGAATTGTAATGACACGATCTTGATTTGTCAAATTACCAGAATACCTCGAAAAAGACCGAATCATCAAGAAAAATATTTTCTTGATATTTTTAGAGGTTAAATAGAATACCAGAGTCGTGTAACATGGCACATGATAACGTTATGATCTGTGAATCATCACGTTCCATTAGAAACTCAACATGACTTACTGTAATATAATCACGTTGATCAAGTGTCATTATATTATACTAACTCATGCATCAGTTCCCAACACTACTTCAAAACATTCATTATTTAAACTCGAAAGTTTACAGAATATAGAAACTAACAGTTTCTTATATGATGTAACACTGATAGCGCGAAGAGATTAATGATTTCAGATAAGAATAGTTATGAAAATTATCTTCAGAAATATTGAGGATATTTATAATGAAAGATGCGATGATATCTTAGAATTTCTAATATTGATGGATGATAAAGAAGATTTATCCGTAAAGTTTTAGAGTCAGGAGCAAGGTATTCGTTAATGAATTCAGCAGATACTGAATCATTTGAATTCTTTGAAGGCAGGTTTAGTCTTTGTGATTTGTCCACGGATTCCTTCATAGTTTCGCATAATCCGCTTTCTGTACTAAATTTTCTATCGAGCGTTCCCAACCTTCTATTCTTTATTATCAAACTTTTGGCCGTTTAGACCATCTACAATTTTGCTGTTTCCTCTGCATTTAATGCTACCATATCTGAATCATCGGTTATCGATCCGAGTGGTTTCAAGAGAATTGTGTTTTTTAGATGATTAAACGCTGACGGTAATATGGTGGAATATAAAAGGTTCTCCGGTAACAATAAAAGAGCACGCATACATATCGAGGTTATAATAAGGTTGTTTCAATCGAAAAGTCGAAGTTGTCTTGCTGAAGCTGTGACAAAATTTGCTACTTTGAGAGAAATTACCAAGTTATTTTGGGTAATAATAACACTAAAGGAATTAGCACAGATACGTGTTAAACGTTTGCTCAGGTTCCGAGTTGTAACATCCTCAATCGGGCCTAGCTGTAAGATTACTAGTTGCCCTTAAGTTAGTATTGTGTTATTATATATGCTTTTATTCTTATTTAATATTTACTATTAAATAATGATGTGGTTAGGACCAGTTTGTGACAAGGGTCACAGAACAGGTTTGTTTATCTAATTTGGACCTCGTTTGGGTTGCCAAATGATGTACGAAAGATATCAGATAACTGATAAATACCCGTGTGTTGCACAGTGTAGGATTTAACCCACTTTAGATGAGCTAGTGCTTCTAATTTCTTCTTTTGGCTTCCAGATTATTCACACACACAAACACACACCGTACCTTCATCTTCTCCACCTACACCAAACCCTAATCTCAAATCCTTGTTCTTGAGCTCAAATCTTTCTTACTATCTTATTCTTTGTGATTTACTGAGTCTATCAAGGTAAGAATCAATACATTTCATGCTTTATTCTTTGAGAAAATTGGGTTTTTGTGTAAAGTTTTACAAAGTGAGTAATTTGGGTCAAAGTGGTTAGATTTGATGTTGTTTGAGTCCAAATCTTGTGGGTTTATGTTTCTACATGCTTAGTGTCTTTGATTTGGTCAGTTTTGAGGTCGTAATCGAGCTCTAGAGCAAGAATTGGTCAATTTTGGGTGAAACCCGTCACTTTGTCTTCAGCTTTTGCAGATAAACACAGTCGGCCGAGTGTCTCGAGACACTCGACCGACCGACTCGACCATCGACCGAGTGTGTAAGACTCACGGCCGAGTGTGTCTGTGAGAGACCATCGACCGAGTGACTAGACACTCGGCCGAGTGAGTGTAGACATTTGGCCGACTGTCTCTGACAGTCGGCCGACTGTCTCTGACAGTCGACCGAGTGTCTTTGGCAGTGAAATATTTTACCAAGTGTTGATTTCTAGCCGTTATGCTGCCCGTTTGTATTTTGATGGTCAGGATGTAAATTTTGAAAGTGCACAAGTGTTAAGCAAAAATTTTTAGCGGACGCTTTTTATACAAAAATTTTTGTATTGTGTTATTTTGGGTTAATGGACAGAAACTAACTTGTGTATATGTTTTTCTCAGGAGAAAAGGAGAAAGAGAAGGTTCAGTGATTAGATAGCTGAATACCTTCTCGTTTGCTGGTAATTGGTGAGTGGGACCAACTGGAGAATATAGTATATAGAAGCATGTTATATTATGATTGTCATGCTTGTTAGATATACTTATTATTATGGTTAGTTAGTACTTTGTGATGACTGCATGTTAGTTGATGCTTGTCTGCTGTAGCCCAGTACGTCTCTATTGTGTGGTAGCCTCGATAGGAGAGATCAACCTGCGGGTTGGGTTCCTCTGTGGTAGCCTAGACAACCGTGGTGTATATATATGTGAATGACGCATCCGTCGCGTGTGAATTATGTATATACATACGATGGTAGAGGAACTTCTGGTAAGCCCCAGTCCGATCAGCTGGTGGTTAATGGTTTGGCCGAGCCGCCAGAGTCTCTGTAGACGGCACTTGGGTGTTGTTTTTGTGTTAGACTATGTGACATGATTAGTATAACACTTGTGTATGATATGGCCTGTAGTTAGTCGTACTCACTTAGCTTTGTGCTAATTCCCCTCCATCTCCTCCCTTGCAGGTTATTAGCTTTTGTAGATAGTGCTTTTTGGGAGAAGACGGGCATGACGATGTTATGTTTGACAATGAAGAAACTCTGATGTTGTCTTGCTTTATTTGAACAATAATCTTTTGTAAACTTGTATTTTGTAATGACACGTGACACTGGTTGTATTAACATAGTTAATGTTATTTTGTAATAAAATAATAAATGCTTCCGCCACGTTTAAAAAAAAAATTTAGTGGTGTCACACGAGTGTTTTCAGGTGCATAACTATATGCATAAATCTTTCCTTTTGTAGATGAAGTGCGGTTGGTTCATCCTCTCGATTGAGGTGTTTTCAAGAATCATGAAAGGTTTGAACGCAGATTGTATTTGTCAAGATACAAATGAAGTTTAAGATGAAATCAAGTGGCAAACTTGAAGAAATGTTTAGTTTCATATGTTATAATCAATATTTTAATTCATTTTAATTGTCCAATGTTATTAGTCCACAGTCGATAGTCCACAGTTAACAGTCCAATAATTCATATATAGTTTAATATATAATATTCGAATTAATTAATAAGTATCGTGACCCGTGTACATATCTCAGACTCGATCACAACTCAAAGTATATATATTATTATAGAATCAACCTCAACCCTGTATAGCGAACTCTAGCATTACAGCATATAGAGTGTCTATGGTGATTCCAAATAATATATATAGATGCGTCGATATGATATATCAAAACCTTGTATACGTGTCCCGATATTTAAAGTGAGTAAAATAAATAACAGAAATTAAATGACGATAAATAAAATTGCGATAATTAAAATTGCGATAAAATAAACTGCAATAAATAAATTGCGATAATTAAAATGTAATACAGAATTAACAGTTAGCTAGGAACAGTTAGCTAGGATTTCGTTAGCGTGGATTCTTAACAAAATTTCTCATAGTTAATTTGTTTGTTTCTAACAAATTTTATTTTGTCCAATGTTTTCTTCATTATGCCACTTGTTAGATTCTGATAGGTCAAAATCCAAATATGAAATTGAATGGAAATGGTTATTCTGCGGTGAACGGATACGTATATCTGAGGATGTAAGTAGGATAGTAAATGACCGTTGAATCAGTTTCGAAGAATGTACAGTGTAACTTATTAATGTGAAATCTTAAATATTCCTCGGGTATTACCTACCCGTTAAAATATTTTCGTCATTAACAGTTTGTACAAAAGAATTTTTAATTACAATCTTTATGTAAACATATATACATATATATTTTCTTCGGATGTAATCATGGATTTAATGAGTCAATATGATATTAGACTCATTTGATTTACCGTTAGAATAAGAATATATAATCTCTAAAACATTAGAGATTACATAATCACCATGTCGAACGAAGATAAATGATGTAGAACGATTCGTAGAACGATAATTATACTCGAGGTACAGAATGAGATGTTGAGGCATGGATTGTTGATGGTACTGGTGCTGTTATTGATGATACTGTTAGTGCCGGTGATGTTGCTGAAGCTGGTACATTTTGCACCATATTTTCCAAGGCTACAACTCGGGCACGAAGCTCGTTGACTTATTACTCTGGGATGATTGTCGGTAGGAACGAGCGAATGAATATGGTTTAGAATTTTTGATAGAATATAATCTTGGCGAGATATTCGGAAAATGAGTGTGAAAATGGTGTTTCGAATGGGTTAGTCAGTAAGTGCTTCAGGTTCATCGTCAAGAGTGCAGGTTGGTGGGTGGAAAGAATCGCCTTCTTCTCGTCTCCATCGGTTAAGTAGACTACCAACCCAGCCCCAATTCATCCAGAATAGATGATGGCTAATCGGTTGATCCATTCCGGTTACACTGCTTTCGGACCTTGAGTGGGACTCCATGTCAGAATCCGAGGGACTGGAACTAGTTGAGGGATTCATCTCATACAATTAGATGAATGATTTTCGATAAGAATTAGATTATAGGATATAGATTAGTACCCTGCAATACATAATTTACATATGCATATATAATACTAAAATCCCATAAGTTACAGAGGAATCTACGGAAGCTGTCAGGCAAAGTCTACAGTAACAGATACGCTATGATATGAGTTTGTCTATACACTATCTATGCAATAAAGGCAGTAGGATGTGTCTAGACTTAGGAATGATAAGCAGGTAATTTCCTAAAGATGATAAGTAGATGATTTTCAACACGAAAAGATAAGCAAAACTTTTGACATGAAGACACGGTCGAAGTCCAGACCCACTAATGCATCTAAAGAACTATTAGTTAGACACACTAATGCAAGACCTGGTTCGCTAAGACCACCGCTCTGATACCACATGTAAATACAGTGGGGAAAACCACCGTCCCACCTAGTGCCTTCTCAGCTAACCGCCTGGTGACCACGGACTGTACCTCAGATACTGATTTTAGGGCCTACCTCTCGGCTACTGCCAACCCTCGTAAGGGATCGCAAGGAGTAAGAGCCAATGCTTCATCACAGGTAACACTGTGAGAACCTCCTTTATGACTAACCCGTCACACATGGACGGCGTTATACCGGCTCTTATACCACATGAGACGACCCGTCCTAATCCATCTGGACGAATACATTACATTTGGTTACATCGCGAGGTACTTGACCTCTATTTGATACATTTTACAAACATTGCATTCATTTTTAAAAGACAAACTTTCACTATATCGAAAGTTGACAGGCATGCATACCATTTCCGAATATATCCAATCTATAATTGACTTAATAATAATCTTGATGAACTCAACGACTCGAATGCAACGTCTTTTGAAATATGTCATGAATGACTACAAGTAATATCTCTAAAATGAGCAAATGCACAGCGGAAGATTTCTTTCATACCTGAGAATAAACATGCTTTAAAGTGTTAACCAAAAGGTTGGTGAGTTCATTAGTTTATCATAAATATTCATTTTCATCATTTTAATAGACCACAAGAATTTCATTTCCAGTTCTCATAATATACGTCCAATGCATAGAGACAAAAATCATTCATATAGATTGAACACCTGGTAACAGACATTAACAAGATGCATATAAGAATATCCCCTATCATTCCTGGAAATCCTTCGAACATGATAAAAACGAATTCGAAGTACTAAAGCATCCGGTACTTTGGATGGGGTTCGTTAGGCCCAATAGATCTATCTTTAGGATTCGCGTCAATTAGTAAATCGGTTTAGTAATTCTTAGGTTACCAAGTAAAAGGAGCATATTCAGCTTCGATCAATCAACCATATAATGTAGTTTTAAATTACTTGTGTCTATTTCGTAAAACAGTTATAAAAGCAGCGCATGTATTCTCAGTCCCAAAAATATATATTGCAAAAGCATTTAAAAAGGGAGCAAATGAAACTCACTATACTGTATTTTGTAGTAAAAATACATATGACGACATTGAACAACTGAACAATGGAGGGTTGGCCTCGGATTCACGAACCTATATCATTTATATATTTGTTAATATACGTAATTGTAATCGAACAAATATAAATTTATTTGTTATGTTATATGTATTATATATATATATATATATATATATATATATATATATATATATATATATATATATATATATATATATATATATATATATATAATTTGTTTGTTAAAAATAGAAATAATAGTAATATTATCATAATTTTAAAAATGACAAAAATAATAATAATGTTAATACTTAATATTACTAATAAAGGTAATAATGTTAATAATAATTCTATTAATAATAATAATAATAGTGATACTAATAATAATGCTTGTGAAAATATTAATTTTATTATTAATGATAGTTATAATACTGATTTTAGTAATCTACATAATAATACTCGTGATAATACAAGTAATAATACTTATGTTAATATTATCAGTTCTATTATTTATAAAAAGGTGCTAATACTAATATTTTATGAAAATGATAATAATTTGTATTATAAACCTATCCATGATAATAATATTATAGTTTTGAATTTAATAATAATATCATAATTAATACTTATAATAATAATAAGAATAGATATAATTCTTATAATTATAATGTTAACAACAATTATGGTACTTTTAATAATAATTATATAACTAATTATGATACTAATTCTAACAATAATAGTAATAATAATGATAATAATGATAATAATAATAATAATAATAATAATAATAATAATAATAATAATAATAATAATAATAATAATAATAATAATAATCATAATTATGATAATAATAATACATATATTAATATTAGTTATAATATTAACAATAATACTAAGTAATGATCATAATATTAATAATAATAACAATTATAACAATAATAGTTAATACTTGCAATAACAATAACAATCATAATAATAATAATAATAATAATAATAATAATAATAATAATAATAATAATAATAACAATAATAATAATAATAATATTAATAATAATAATAATAATAATAATAATAATAATAATAATAATAATAATAAAATGAATTCTACCTCAAAATGCGTAAAAAAATAGTTTGTCACCAGCAAGAGTCAAACCCGAGACCACTCGCATACCCGAACACCCCCTTAACCATTCAGCTGTAACCGACTTTCTGATTAAAATGCTACAAAATTTTTATTTACCCTATATAACTTCTGTTTTCTTTTTCTTCCTCGTTCTACTTTAAAATTTCATCGATCAACACCAAATAACAAACATTCAGCGAGTTTTAAAGTTAAATCATATTGAAAATTGAAACAGAAATGCTTGGTTGTGATTATGTAATCCTATCAAAATCGAAAAGTAAAAAAAATAAAATCATAACAGACATGAATAACACGTCTTGAACTTGAATTCAATTTCGTATTTTTAAAATGTTTTAGCTCATACTTCCTGAATGAAATTAATTCTAAATCAGTCCTAGAATCTTTCTGGGTTTTCAATTGAACTTGAAACATCAAAAATCAATCGAATTTCGTGATGAATGAAATGTCCCGTTCATATTGATTATAAACGTTACATATTAATTGATTTCGTTGCGAGGTTTTGACCTCTATATGAGACGTTTTTCAAAGACTGCATTCATTTTTAAAACAACCATAACCTTTATTTTATCAATAAAGGTTTCAAAAGCATTACGTAGATTATCAAATAATGATAATCTAAAATATACTGTTTATACACGACCATTACATAATGGTTTACAATAGAAATATATTACATTGACATATGTTTCTTGAATGCAATTTTTACATAATATCATACAAACATGGACTCCAAATCTTGTCCTTATTTTAGTATGCAACAGCGGAAGCTCTTAATATTCACCTGAGAATAAACATGCTTTAAACGTCAACAAAAATGTTGGTGAGTTATAGGTTTAACCTATATATATCAAATCGTAACAATAGACCACAAGATTTCATATTTCAATATACATCCCATACATAGAGATAAAAATCATTCATATGGTGAACACCTGGTAACCGACATTAACAAGATGCATATATAAGAATATCCCCATCATTCCGGGATACCCTTCGGATATGATATAAATTTCGAAGTACTAAAGCATCCGGTACTTTGGATGGGGTTTGTTAGGCCCAATAGATCTATTTTTAGGATTCGCGTCAATTAGGGTGTCTGTTCCCTAATTCTTAGATTACCAGACTTAATAAAAAGGGGCATATTCAATTTCGATAATTCAACCATAGAATGTAGTTTCACGTACTTGTGTCTATTTTGTAAATCATTTATAAAACCTGCATGTATTCTCATCCCAAAAATATTAGATTTTAAAAGTGGGACTATAACTCACTTTCACAGATTTTTACTTCGTCGGGAAGTAAGACTTGGCCACTGGTCGATTCATGAACCTATAACAAATATGTACATATATATCAAAGTATATTCAAAATATATTTACAACACTTTTAATACATTTTGATGTTTTAAGTTTATTAAGTCAGCTGTCCTCGTTAGTAACCTACAACTAGTTGTCCAACGTTAGATGTACAGAAAAAAATTGATATATATTATCTTGAATCAATCCACGACCCAGTGTATACACGTCTCAGGCTAGATCACAACTCAAAGTATATATATTTTTGGAATCAACCTCAACCATGTATAGCTAACTCCCACATTACTGCATATAGAGTGTCTATGATTGTTCCAAATAATATATACACATTGGTCGATATGATATGTCAAAACATTTGCATACATGTCTATGGTATCCCAAGATTACATAATATATTAGAATACATGTATAATACAATATAAGTTAGCTAGGATATGATTAATATAGATTTGTTACCAATTTTCACGTAGCTACAACAAGAAAAATTATCCAATCTTGTTTTACCCATAACTTCTTCATTTTAAATCCGTTTTGAGTGAATCAAATTTCTATGGTTTTATATTGAACTCTATTTTATGAATCTAAACAGAAAAAGTATAGGTTTATAGTCGGAAATATAAGTTACAAGTCATTTTTGTAAAGGTAGTCATTTCAGTCGAAAGAACGACGTCTAGATGACCATTTTAGAAAACATACTTCCACTTTGAGTTTAACCATGATTTTTGGATATAGTTTCATGTTCATAAGAAAAATCATTTTCCCAGAAGAACAACTTTTAAATCAAAGTTTATCATAGTTTTTAATTAACTAACCCAAAACAGCCCGCGGTGTTACTACGACGGCGTAAATCCGGTTTTACGGTGTTTTTCGTGTTTTCAGGTTTTAAATCATTAAGTTAGCATATCATATAGATATAGAACATGTGTTTAGTTGATTTTAAAAGTCAAGTTAGAAGGATTAACTTTTGTTTGCGAACAAGTTTAGAATTAACTAAACTATGTTCTAGTGATTACAAGTTTAAACCTTCGAATAAGATAGCTTTATATGTATGAATCGAATGATGTTATGAACATCATTACTACCTCAAGTTTTCTGGATAAAGCTACTGGAAATGACAAAAATGGATCTAGCTTCAAAGGATCCTTGGATGGCTTGAAAGTTCTTGAAGCAGAATCATGACACGAAAACAATTCAAGTAAGATTTTCACTCGAAATAAGATTGTTATAGTTATAGAAATTGAATCAAAGTTTGAATATGAGTATTACCTTGAATTAGAAAGATATCTTACTGTAAATAAGAAAGATTTCTTGAGGTTGGATGATCACTCTACAAGATTGGAAGTAAGCTAGCAAACTTGGAAGTATTCTTGATTTTATGAAACTAGAACTTGTAGAATTTATGAAGAACACTTAGAACTTGAAGATAGAACTTGAGAGAGATCAATTAGATGAAGAAAATTGAAGAATTAAAGTGTTTGTAGGTGGTTTTGGTCGTTGGTGTATGGATTATGAAATGCCCCGTCCTAATCCATCCGGACGAAGTCCACATCGATTATAAATGAATCATAATAGTTGGTTACATCGCGAGGTACTTGACCTCTAAATGATACATTTTACAAACATTGCATTCGTTTTTAAAAGGCAAACTTTCATTTCATCGAAAGTTGACAGGTATGCATACGATTTCATAATATCCAACTATAAATGACCTAATCTGTCATTTACTTAATAATAATCTCTAATGAACTTCAATGACTCGAATGCAACGTCTTTTGAAATATGTCATGAATGACTCCAAGTAATATCCTTAAAATGAGCTAATGCACAGCGGAAGATTTCTTTCAACCTGAGAATAATCATGCTTTCAAGTGTCAACCAAAAGGTTGGTGAGTTCATTAGTTTATAGTAATCATTTCATTTTCATCATTTTAATAGACCACAAGATTTTAAATATTATAAAACGTGCAGAAGTCCCATTCCAACTGCACAAAAAAACATCTTTCATATGAAGAACACCTGGTGAGGATTCAAAATATAATAGTAACCATCTGTGCCGGTCTTTCACCCCACGGCTGAATACATGTGCCTTCAAAATATAGAACCTCTGTGCCGGTCTTTACACCCCACGGCTGAACACATGTTTATAAATATAGGACAACCGGTGCTAAAATATCATAAATAATAAACCATCCACCCGACTCGGGAGCTCATACGCTCAAACGGAAACCGGGGGCTAATGCGTGTCATAATAATCATCCCCAATCCCAGATAATTCTATCATAGAATGCAGTTAAGGTACTTGTGTCTATTGTGTCAAACATTTATAAAAGCGCATGTATTCTCAGTCCCAAAAATATATATTGCAAAAGCATTTAAAAAGGGAGTAATGAAACTCACCATACTGTATTTTGTAGTAAAAATACATATGACGTCATTTAACAAGTGTAGGGTTGACCTCATATTCACAAACCTATATCACTTATGTATATTAACACATATAATTGTAATCGAACAAATTCATATGTTATATCTTAAGTATATATTATTATATATATATATATATATATATATATATATATATATATATATATATATATATATATATATATATATATATATATATATATATATATATGTAATAAAAAAATGTTAAATGTTTAATATATAATTATAGGTAATATTAATATAGTTATAGTATATGTAATAAGTATATTTTTATGTACAAAATCTATATTTGTTATATTATAATCATAATATTAATAATGAAAATAATAATTTTAAAAATGGTAGTTTTAATGATAATGAAAATTTTAATAATAATGATACTTTTAATAAAATTGATAATATTAATAATAGTGTTATTAATAATGATAATCTTAATAAAATGATAATTTTAAATGATACTTTTGATAATACTATTAATTTTTAATGAAAATGAAAGTTTTAATAAATATGTTAATTTTAAAAAAAATGAGTTCTTTTAATAGTAATAATGCTAATTATGATGATATTAAGAATGATAATATTAATAATCCTAATATTGATACTTATATTGATAATAATAATAATAATAATAATAATAATAATAATAATAATAATAATAATAATAATAATAATAAAAGTGAGTAAACTACCTTTAAAAATAATGCCCTGAACGGGGCTCGAACCCCCGACCTCCCGCTCATTGAAGACACCACTGACCATTATTCTATCTTTGTATTTCTAATTTAATTCACTAAACAAAACTATATAAACCGTTTCCCGTTTTCATTTCTTTCTTCTCCAATCTAAATCACAGGAATCCAAATAATTATATCAAAATCATCATCATATCGACTGTTCATCATTCATCTAACTGTAACCATCATCGCACATCATTCTAATCATCGCACATCATTTTCATTTGTCCCTAAATAACATGTATGTGTGTGTCGTCATAAGGCAAGAATCAAGAAACAAAAAATGATGGATTTATAAAATCTTGGCCCAAGTTGCCTCAATGCCCAATTTAGCAACGAGTGGCCTACTAGTTCTAGCAACATGGCAACCCAATAAAACTATGGCGGTGGGATCCCTGTTCAATAGATAACACATCAGGTTTAAGGTTTGGTTGTAGATTTTAGAATTCGAAGATAACAGAAGCCGTCCCTATCAATCTTTATTCCATCTATCGTCATTATTATCTTAATATCCTCCTCATGAATCCACTCAACTTACTTTCAATTATTATATTCTTCTATCATTATCACCCTAACTTTATCATTATGCTTAATGCCGCATGCCCAATCAAATTGTATTACGATCCATGTTGGTTTAGTTATAAAGGAAGTTGTTGTGATATTGATTAAATAAATTAATCATGTCCTTAATACATGGAATGTGGGTTGAATAACAGCTGGAAAGTTCACCTGTAGGGTTCGATTTCACTAGGCATATGTCTTTATGTTCCTATCATGCTCCATTAAAGAATTTACATTACCTAATTATAAAATCGAACGTCCCTTTTATTGGCCCAACTAATCGACCACCAACTTTACACCTTGCAAACTTGATACAGCACCTTATATATGTCACAATCCATTAGTATTAGTATATTCGATGCATACCAGTTGGAAAGAAAAAGAAAGAGCACTTAATGCTGCTATTTTTGAATAGAAACAGGAGAAAATCGAGCAGCACTTAAGAGATGGCTTATAAAGATGAATTGGTGGTTCTTGGGTTCTAAATAGAAAACAGATAACGATATATAGAGAGATATAAAATGGTGATCATGGTGGTGTATTGTTGATTGTAGGGTGTAAGAATGATTCCATAGTGGTCTCGTTAGTGAGGGTTCAAAAGATGGTGATCCTAAATGGGTTTCGTCAAACACAAGTGGTTTCAATAAGATGGAAGTAGGAAATGAAGAGAGAGAGAGAGGAAAAGAGGGAGTTAATTACGTTGTGGTTGTTGAGTGGAGGTCGAGGTTGGTTAATCATGGTGGTGACCGGTGGTTCAACGATTGTAGGGGGTAGTGAATTGGGATAGTGTAGTGGTGATCATGATGGTTGATCAAGAAAGTGAGGAGAGTGATCATATGCCGAAGGTGGATAGTGGTACTCATGGTGATTCAATATGGTGGCGATGAAAGTGATTAGTAGGTGATAGTCGATCTTGTAAGTTAATTGGTTTCGTTTATCAACTGAAAAGGCTCAATTATAATAGCAAATAAGGGTCGACATATTATTGAATCAGATACATGGAATAAAATAAGAAAATAATTTCAATTGGTACGATTGATTTTTGATGGCTAACAGAATTTGGATATGGGATGTTGCTTGAAGTCGACAGATTTGTTTAGTAGGCCAGAAACAAAATCGTTGTTGGTGATAAGAACAGAAAGCGTATTTCATATCTGTATTTATATTTTGTATAAGTTAATATTAATAGCAAATAAATTTATTAATAATAATAATTGTATATAACCTTATATATATATATATTTATCTGTATCTATATATATTTATACTGTATTTTTATATATATCTATATATATGTATCTGAGTATATTCGTACTGTATTTGGATATGTATATATATTGGATTTTAATTTGTATTACTAATATATACTTGTATTAATACTAATTATAAGTACATAAGTAATAATAATAATAAAATTAATAATAATGATAATAAGATTCATAATTCTAATAATTAATAATTAATAACTAATAATTAGATAATGTAATAATAATACTAATTACATAAATAATAATTTTATAAATAAACATAACAAATAAATAATATTTCTGATAATAATAATTATAAGATTTATAACAATAATATCATTAGTATTAATACTGATACTAAAATTAATAATGAAAGTAATAACCATATTTTAACTCATAATTAAATTTAATTATAATAATATTACATTTTATTAGTTATGTAATACTTACATTAACTCTTATGGATAATTAATATTAATGTATATTAAATATATTACAACATACGTATAATATTAATTATGTACATAATTCATATATATTTTTATATATTTAATTTAATAATATCTTACTATTTTGTAAATTTACTTTTCATGTTTCAATCACATTATTAAATGGTATCATATTAATACAAATTAATATATACACACATTTATATATATATATATATATATATATATATATATATATATATATATATATATATATATATATATATATATATATATATATATATATATATATATTTTACATATATATTTATTTACATATTTACGTATACATACTTGTTCGTGAATCGTCGGGCACAGTCAAAGAGTGATTGATTACATGAATATAGATTTCAAAACTTTCGTGACTCAACATTACAGATTTTTGCTTATCGTGTCGGAAACATATAAAGATTAAAGTTTAAATTTGGTCGAAAATTCCCGGGTCATCACAGTACCTACCCGTTAAAGAAATTTCGTCCCGAAATTTGATCGAGGTCGTCATTGCTAACTATAAAAATGTTTTCATGACGAATATGAGTTGATAAATAGAGTTTTATCATCATTGGGTAATATGGATAAAACCATTTGATTTTGTGAAGAGTACGAGTGAAGCTATCACCAAAGAGTGAGATGAGTAGGTATAGATTCGTCATATCTTTTGACATAAATAGGATTGATTTCCTAGTTCAAGAGATTTAGAGAAAATCTTCGTAATAAGATTTGATTCTTCGGTAATCAAGGGAATTAGGATCCGCTTTAAATGTGATCATCTGTTTTGATTGCTCGGTCGGATATCTTACTATAAATTCACCCCCGTCGTTTCCTTACAACTCACACCTTCTATTCTTTCTCCCTCAACTCATACGTTAATGCATTCATCAATATGCTCCATCCAGTTCTACTTCTTGATATATTCCTCACCTTCATATCTGTCATTCTTCTTTTTCATCTACCACTGGAGGAAGTTATTTTCTTCTACCATTACCTTGGGGTTATAGTGTTTTTCATCCTCCCGTGTCTTTATATTGCTATACGCATTGATATACACGGTTTGTAATTTAGGTGTTGTTGTCGGGGTTTATATCTTCCATTATATTCCAGGGCTTCATGTTTTTGTGCATCTTCCCGACTTTAAATCAAGCAGATAATGGTCCATAATTCGTATGTATGAAGTTTTGGATGAACATAGTTAATGTTCTAAGAAGAAAATCGTAATGGCACGATCTTGATTTGGTAAATTACCAGAATATCCGAAAAGATAGAACTATCAAGAAAATATGTTCTTAATACGTTTAGAGATTGAGTAGAATGCAAGAGTCGTGTAAATGGCACATGATGACGGTATGTTCTGTGAATTTTCACATTCCATTAGAAACTCAGCATGAATTACTGTAATATAATCACGTTGATCAAGTGTCATTATATTATACTAACTCATGCATCAGTTCCCAACACTACTTCAAAATCATTCATAATTTAAATTTGAAGGTTTACAGAATATAGAACTAAACAGTTTCCTTTATGGTGTAATACAGATAATTTGAAAAGATAACTGATTTCAGATAAGGATAGTTATGAAAATATCTTCAGAAATATCGAGGATATTTATAATGAAAGATACGATGATATCTTGGAATGTTAGGACCAAATTGTGATGAAGAAATTCATTCACGATGATTTAGAGCGGTTAAGGAGTAAGGTATTCGCTAAAGATTTCATCAGAAACAGAATCATCAGGATTCTTTATGTACAAGTTTAGTCCTTGTGATTGTCCACAACCTCCTTCATGGTTTGCTCAATCTGTTTTCCAGTTCCAACTTTTCTGAACTTTGCCAACATACTATTCGTTATCATCAAACTTTCGACGGTTAAAGTCGTTTACAGTTTTTGCTGCTTCATTCAGCTTTTTCAGAATTCAGAATATTGATTCGTAGACTGGGTGCTTTTCAGAATTTCAGAATGGAAGATCATAATTCTATGAGATAAATGTTATATGTATATATAACTTTTAATGTAGAAACGCTGCGAGATTCAAAATATTGATTGCTAATTCCCGGTAGTTGGTATAGTAATTCTCGTTATAAGATGTAAATGAGTAAATGATAGGGTTTCACTGAATATAGTGATTCTTTGGGAAGTCAAAGATCAACGGAGTTGTTGGTAAATTTACTGCTAATGCGGCAAGATATAAACGGTTTCCCGGTAACAATGATGAAGGAATAATTGTTATAGTAAGGTTGATTCGTATTAAACAAATGAATTTGATTTATTGGAGCTGTCACAAAATTGGCTAATTTGAAAAAAAAAATTGCAAAGTTATTTTCGGTAATAACAATGCCAAAGGAGCTAGCACTGACACGTGTTAAACATTTATACAAGTTCCGAGAATTTTTTTCAGGTGCATAACTATATGCGTAAATCTTTTCTTCCGTAGATGAAGTGCGGTTGGTTCATCCTCTCAATTGAGGTGTTTTCAAGAATCATGAAAGGTTTGAATGCAGATTGTAATCGTCAAGATACAGATGAGGTTTAAGATGAAAATCAAGTGGCAAACTTGAAGTATTATTTAGTTTCATATGTTATAATTAATATTTTAATTCATTTTAATTGTCCACTGTTGGTAGTCCTCAGTTAATTAGTCCACAGTTAGCTAGGAACAGTTAGCTAGGATTTTGTTAGCGTGGATTCTTAACAAAATTTCTCATAGTTAATTTGTTTGTTCCCAACAAATTTTATTCCATCAAATGTTTTCTTCATTATGCCACTTGTCAAATCTTGACTTGGATTCTGATCGGTCAAATTTTGAATATGAAATTGAACTTGGATGAAAATAGTTGTTCTTTGATGAGCGGATACGTATATGTGTGGATGTAAGTAGGATAGGAAATGATTGTTGAATCAGATTTGAAGAATGTACAGTGTAACTCATTAATGTGAAATCTGAAATATTCCTCGGGTATTACCTACCCGTTAAAATATTTTCATCATTAACAGTTTGTACGAAAGAATTTTTAATCACAATCCCTATGAAAATATATACACATATATATTTTTTTCAGATGTAATAATGGATTTAATGAGTCAATATAATATTAGACTCATTTGATTTTCGGTTTGAGCTAGAATAAGTAATCTCTAAAACTATTAGGATCCACATATTCTTCGCAGAATATTGATGAAGTTATGGATCAATACTTCATCGTTAATTATTAGGATCCACATATTCTTCACAGAATATTAATGAAGTTATGGTTCAATACTTCATTGTTAATTGCTGTTGGTACTCCTTGGTATCCATGGTGCGTATGATGTTGTTGTTGGTGGTACTGTTAATGCC
This sequence comes from Rutidosis leptorrhynchoides, assembly GCF_046630445.1. NCBI lineage: Eukaryota > Viridiplantae > Streptophyta > Magnoliopsida > Asterales > Asteraceae > Rutidosis > Rutidosis leptorrhynchoides. Next base: position 387,688,917 of record NC_092337.1, read on the forward strand.
GGTAATGTTGCTGAAGCTGGTACATTTTGCACCATATTTTTCAAAACTACAACTTGGTTGCGAAGCTCGTTGACTTATTACACCGGGAATGATTGTCGGTAGGAACGGGCGGTGAATAAGGTTTTGAATTTGAGATAGTATATAATCATAGCGAGATATTCGGAAAATGAGGGTGAAAAGGGTGTTTCTAATAGGTTCACCGGTAAGTGCTTCAGGTTCTTCGCCAAAAGGTGAATTTGGTTGGTGAAAAGGATCGCCTTCTTCTTGTCTCCAATGATTGAGTAGACTACGAACCCATCAGATGAATTGGGGATGGTTGATTGATTGATACATTCTGGTGACGCTGCTTTCGGAGCTGGAGTGGGACTCCATATCGGAATCCAAGGGACTTGAACTAGTGGTGAGTTCCATTGCGTACGATTGAATAAAGGATTTTTCGATATGAAATAATTTTCGGATATCGGATGATATTCTATTTACATAGAATACATATACATAGTACAGAAGATCCCGTAAATTACGAAGGGAATTAAGGAAACGTGTCAGACAAGATTTAATGTGGTAGTATGTGAATTTGTCTGTACACCATCTATGCAATAATTGCAATAAGATGTGTCGAGACTGAAAATGATAAGTAGATATTTTTCGACAAATGGTGGTAAGCAAAAACTTTTAACATGCAGACCAGGTTCAAGTCCAAACTTAATAATATAACTTAACAACTACTAGGTCGAAGTCCAGACTTCACTAATGCATCCTAACAACTAGTTGTTAGTCACACTAATGCAGACTCACTAATGCATCCTAACAACTACCTGTTAGACACACTAATGCAGACTCATTAATGCATCCTAACAACTACCTGTTAGACACACTAATGCAGACCTGGTTCGCTAAGACCACCGCTCTGATACCAACTGAAATGCCCCATCCTAATCCATCCGGACGAAGTCCACATCGATTATAAACGAATCATAATAGTTGGTTACATCGCGAGGTACTTGACCTCTAAATGATACATTTTACAAAAATTGCATTCGTTTTTAAAAGGCAAACTTTCATTTCATCGAAAGTTGACAGGTATGCATACCATTTCATAATATCCAACTATAAATGACCTAATATGTCATTTACTTAATAATAATCTCTAATGAACTTCAACGACTCGAATGCAACGTCTTTTGAAATATGTCATGAATGACTCCAAGTAATATCCTTAAAATGAGCTAATGCACAGCGGAAGATTTCTTTCAACCTGAGAATAATCATGCTTTCAAGTGTCAACCAAAAGGTTGGTGAGTTCATTAGTTTATAGTAATCATTTCATTTTCATCATTTTAATAGACCACAAGATTTTAAATATTATAAAACGTGCAGAAGTCCCATTCCAACTGCACAAAAAAAAATATCTTTCATATGAAGAACACCTGGTGAGGATTCAAAATATAATAGTAACCATCTGTGCCGGTCTTTCACCCCAAGGCTGAATACATGTGCCTTCAAAATATAGAACCTCTGTGCCGGTCTTTACACCCCACGGCTGAACACATGTTTATAAATATAGGACAACCGGTACCAAAATGTCATAAATAATAAACCGTCCACCCGACTCGGGAGCTCATATGCTCAGACGGAAATCGGGGGCTAATGCGTGTCATAATAATCATCCCCAATCCCAGATAATTCTATCATAGAATGCAGTTAAGGTACTTGTGTCTATTGTGTCAAACATTTATAAAAGCGCATGTATTCTCAGTCCCAAAAATATATATTGCAAAAGCATTTAAAAAGGGAGTAATGAAACTTCACATACTGTATTTTGTAGTAAAAATACATACGACGTCATTTAACAAGTGTAGGGTTGACCTCATATTCACGAACCTATATCAATTATGTATATTAACACATATAATTGTAATCAAACAAATTCATATGTTATATCTTAAGTTATATATTATATATATTTATTTTGTATATATATATATATATTTATTTATGGACTACAACGACCTAAAGTAGCTAAATAAGTAGTTAAAGTAAGCTCCTGGCTAAAATGAGTCTTGGTTCTACCCACCGGCAATCATATATATATATATATATATATATATATATATATATATATATATATATATATATATATATATATATATATATATATATATATATATATATATATATATATATATATATATGTAATAAAAAAAATGTTAAATGTTTAATATATAATTATAGGTAATATTAATATAGTTATAGTATATGTAATAAGTATATTTTTATGTACAAAATCTATATTTGTTATATTATAATCATAATATTAATAATGAAAATAATAATTTTAGAAATGGTAGTTTTAATGATAATGGAAATTTTAATAATAATGATACTTTTAATAAAAGTGATAATACTAATAATAGTGTTATTAATAATGATAATCTTAATAAAATGATAATTTTAAATGATACTTTTGATAATACTATTAATTTTTAATGAAAATGAAAGTTTTAATAAATATGTTAATTTTAAAAAAAAATGAGTTCTTTTAATAGTAATAATGCTAATTATGATGATATTAAGAATGATAATATTAATAATCCTAATATTGATACTTATATTGATAATAATAATAATAATAATAATAATAATAATAATAATAATAATAATAATAATAATAATAATAATAATAATAATAATAATAATAATAATAATAATAATAGAAGTGATTAAACTACCTTTAAAAATAATGCCCTGAACGGGGCTCGAACCCCCGACCTCTCGCTCATTGAAGACACCACTGACCATTATTCTATCTTTGTATTTCTAATTTAATTCACTAAACAAAACTATATAAACCGTTTCCTGTTTTCATTTCTTTCTTCTCCAATCCAAATCACAGGAATCCAAATAATTATATCAAAATCATCATCATATCGACTGTTCATCATTCATCTAACTGTAACCATCATCGCACATCATTCTAATCATAATCATCATTTTCATTTGTCCCTAAATAACATGTATGTATGTGTCGTCATAAGGCAAGAATCAAGAAACAGAAAACGATGGATTTATAAAATCTTGGCCCAAGTTGCCTCAATGCCCAATTTAGCAACGAGTGGCCTACTAGATCTAGCAACATGGCAACCAAATAAAACTACGGCAGTGGGATCCCAGTTCAATAGATAACACATCAGGTTTAAGGTTTGGTTGTAGATTTTAGAATTCGAAGATAACAGAAGCCGTCTCTATCAATCTTTATTCCATCTATCGTCATTATTATCTTAATATCCTCCTCATGAATCCACTCAACTTACTTTCAATTACTATATTCTTCTATCATTATCACCCTAACTTTATCATTATGCTTAATGCCGCATCCCCAATCAAATTGTATTACGATCCATGTTGGTTTAGTTATAAAGGAAGTTGTTGTGATATGGATTAAATAAATTAATCATGTTCTTAATACATGGAATGTGGGTTGAATAACAGCTGGAAAGTTCACCTGTAGGGTTCGATTTCACTAGGCATATGTTTTTTTGTTCCTATCATGCTCCATTAAAGAATTTACATTACTTAATTATAAAATCGAACGTCCCTTTTATTGGCCCAACTAATCGACCACCAACTTTACACCTTGCAAACTTGATACAGCACCTTATATATGTCACAATCCATTAGTATTAGTATATTCGATGCATACCAGTTGGAAAGGAAAAGAAAGAGCACTTAATGCTGCTATTTTTGAATAGAAACAGGAGAAAATCGAGCAGCACTTAAGAGATGGCTTATAAAGATGAATTGGTGGTTCTTGGGTTCTAAATAGAAAACAGATAACGATATATAGAGAGATATAAAATGGTGATCATGGTGGTGTATTGTTGATTGTAGGGTGTAAGAATGATTCCATAGTGGTCTCATTAGTGAGGGTTCAAAAGATGGTGATCCAAAATGGGTTTCGTCAAACACAAGTGGTTTCAATAAGATGGAAGTAGGAAATGAAGAGAGAGAGAGAAAAAGAGGGAGTTAATTACATTGTGGTTGTTGAGTGGAGGTCGAGGTTGGTTAATCATGGTGGTGACCGGTGGTTCAACGATTGTAGGGGGTAGTGAATTGGGATAGTGTAGTGGTGATCACGATGGTTGATCAAGAAAGTGAGGAGAGTGATCATATGCCGAAGGTGGATAGTGGTACTCATGGTGATTCAATATGGTGGCGATGAAAGTGATTAGTAGGTGATAGTCGATCTTGTAAGTTAATTGGTTTCGTTTATCAACTGAAAAGGCTCAATTATATTAGCAAATAAGGGTCGACATATTATTGAATCAGATACATGGAATAAAATAAGAAAATAATTTCAATTGGTACGATTGATTTTTGATGGCTAACAGAATTTGGATATAGGATGTTGCTTGAAGTCGACAGATTTGTTTAGTAGGCCAGAAACAAAATCGTTGTTGGTGATAAGAACAGAAAGCGTATATCATATCTGTATTTATATTTTGTATAAGTTAATATTAATAGCAAATAAATTTAATAATAATAATAATTGTATATAACCTTATATATATATATTTATCTGTATCTATATATATTTATACTGTATTTTTATATATATCTATATATATGTATCTGAGTATATTCGTACTGTATTTGGATATGTATATATATTGGATTTTAATTTGTATTACTAATATATACTTGTATTAATACTAATTATAAGTACATAAGTAATAATAATAATAAAATTAATAATAATGATAATAAGATTCATAATTCTAATAATTAATAATTAATAACTAATAATTAGATAATGTAATAATAATACTAATTACATAAATAATAATTTTATAAATAAACATAACAAATAAATAATATTTCTGATAATAATAATTATAAGATTTATAACAATAATATCATTAGTATTAATACTGATACTAAAATTAATAATGAAAGTAATAACCATATTTTAACTCATAATTAAATTTAATTATAATAATATTACATTTTATTAGTTATGTAATACTTACATTAACACTTATGGATAATTAATATTAATGTATATTAGATATATTACAACATACGTATAATATTAATTATGTACAGAATTTATATATATTTTTATATATTTAATTTAATAATATCTTACTATTTTGCAAATTTACTTTTCATGTTTCAATCACATTATTAAATGGTATCATATTAAAACAAATTAATATATATATATATATATATATATATATATATATATATATATATATATATATATATATATATATATATTTATTTATTTATTTTTACATATATATTTATTTACATATTTACGTATACATACTTGTTCGTGAATCGTCGGGCACAGTCAAAGAGTGATTGATTACATGAATATAGATTTCAAAACTTTCGTGACTCAACATTACAGATTTTTGCTTATCGTGTCGGAAACATATAAAGATTAAAGTTTAAATTTGGTCGGAAATTCCCGGGTCATCACAGATTAGATATAAAGGATATGTAATTTTGTTTTCATGTAACTAAGTCATGAATGATTACTCATAATTTTTGTAATTTTATGAGATATTTCATGCTAGTTGCCAAATGATGGTTCCCACATGTGTTAGGTGACTCACATGGGCTGCTAAGATCTGATCATTGGAGTATATATACCAATAGTACATACATTTAAAAGCTGTGTATTGTACGAGTACGAATACGGGTGCATACGAGTAGAATTGTTGATGAAACTGAACGAGGATGTAATTGTAAGCATTTTTGTTAAGTAGAAGTATTTTGATAAGTGTCTTGAAATCTTTCCAAAGTGTATGAATACATATTAAAACACTACATGTATATACATTTTAACTGAGTCGTTAAGTCATCGTTAGTCGTTACATGTAAGTGTTGTTTTGAAACCTTTAGGTTAACTATCTTGTTAAATGTTGTTAACCCAATGTTTATAATATCAAATGAGATTTTAAATTATTATATTATCATGATATTATGATGTACGAAAATCTCTTAATATGATATATATACATTAAATGTCGTTACAACGATAATCGTTACATATATGTCTCGTTTCAAAATCATTAAGTTAGTAGTCTTGTTTTTACATATGTAGTTCATTATTAATATACTTAATGATATGTTTACTTATCATAATATCATGTTAACTATATATATAACCATATATATGTCATCATATAGTTTTTACAAGTTTTAATGTTCGTGAATCACCGGTCAACTTGGGTGGTCAATTGTCTATATGAAACCTATTTCAATTAATCAAGTCTTAACAAGTTTGATTGCTTAATATGTTGGAAACACTTAATCATGTAAATAACAATTTCATTTAATATATATATAAACATGGAAAAGTTCGGGTCACTACAGTACCTACCAGTTAAATAAATTTCGTCCCGAAATTTTAAGCAGTTGGAGGTGTTGACGTATCTTCTGGAAATAAATGCGGGTATTTCTTCTTCATCTGATCTTCTCGTTCCCAGGTGAACTTGGGTCCTCTACGAGCATTCCATCGAACCTTAACAATTGGTATCTTGTTTTGCTTAAGTCTTTTAACCTCACGATCCATTATTTCGACGGGTTCTTTGATGAATTGAAGTTTTTCGTTGATTTGGATTTCATCTAACGGAATAGTGAGATCTTCTTTAGCAAAATATTTCTTCAAATTCGAGACGTGGAAAGTGTTATGTACAGCCGCGAGTTGTTGAGGTAACTCAAGTCGGTAAGCTACTGGTCCGACACGATCAATAATCTTGAATGGTCCGATATACCTTGGATTTAATTTCCCTCGTTTACCAAATCGTACAACACCTTTCCAAGGTGCAACTTTAAGCATGACCATCTCCCCAATTTCAAATTCTATATCTTTTCTTTTAATGTCAGCGTAGCTCTTTTTTCAACTTTGGGCGGTTTTCAACCATTGTTGAATTTGGATGATCTTCTCGGTAGTTTCTTGTATTATCTCCGGACCCGTAATCTGTCTATCCCCCACTTCACTCCAACAAATCGGAGACCTGCACTTTCTACCATAAAGTGCTTCAAACGGCGCCATCTCAATGCTTGAATGGTAGCTGTTGTTGTAAGAAAATTCTGCTAACGGTAGATGTCGATCCCAACTGTTTCCGAAATCAATAACACATGCTCGTAGCATGTCTTCAAGCGTTTGTATCATCCTTTCGCTCTGCCCATCAGTTTGTGGATGATAAGCAGTACTCATGTCTAGACGAGTTCCTAATGCTTGCTGTAATGTCTGCCAGAATCTTGAAATAAATCTGCCATCCCTATCAGAGATAATAGAGATTGGTATTCCATGTCTGGAGACGACTTCCTTCAAATACAGTCGTGCTAACTTCTCCATCTTGTCATCTTCTCTTGTCGGCAGGAAGTGTGCTGATTTGGTGAGACGATCAACTATTACCCAAATAGTATCAAAACTACTTGCAGTCCTTGGCAATTTAGTGATGAAATCTATGGTAATGTTTTCCCATTTCCATTCCGGGATTTCGAGTTGTTGAAGTAGACCTGATGGTTTCTGATGCTCAGCTTTGACCTTAGAACACGTCAAACATTCTCCTACGTATTTAGCAACATCGGCTTTCATACCCGGCCACCAAAAATGTTTCTTGAGATCCTTGTACATCTTCTCCGTTCCAGGATGTATTGAGTATCTGATTTTATGAGCTTCTCTAAGTACCATTTCTCTCATATCTCCAAATTTTGGTACCCAAATCCTTTCAGCCCTGTACCGGGTTCTGTCTTCCCGAATATTAAGATGCTTCTCCGATCCTTTGGGTATTTCATCCTTTAAATTTCTCTCTTTTAAAACTCCTTGTTGCGCCTCCTTTATTTGAGTAGTAAGGTTATTGTGAATCATTATATTCATAGATTTTACTCGAATGGGTTCTCTGTCCTTCCTGCTCAAGGCGTCGGCTACCACATTTGCCTTCCCCGGGTGGTAACGAATCTCAAAGTCGTAATCATTCAACAATTTAATCCACCTACGCTGCCTCATATTCAGTTGTTTCTGATTAAATATGTATTGAAGACTTTTGTGGTCGGTATATATAATACTTTTGACCCCATATAAGTAGTGCCTCCAAGTCTTTAATGCAAAAACAACCGCGCCTAATTCCAAATCATGCGTCGTATAATTTTGTTCGTGAATCTTCAATTGTCTAGACGCATAAGCAATCACCTTCATTCGTTGCATTAATACACAACCGAGACCTTGCTTTGATGCGTCACAATAAATCACAAAATCATCATTCCCTTCAGGCAATGACAATATAGGTGCCGTAGTTAGCTTTTTCTTCAATAACTGAAACGCTTTCTCTTGTTCATCCTTCCATTCAAATTTCTTCCCTTTATGCGTTAATGCAGTCAAGGGTTTTGCTATTCTGGAAAAGTCTTGGATGAACCTTCTGTAGTAACCAGCTAGTCCTAAAAACTGGCGTATGTGTTTCGGAGTTTTCGGGGTTTCCCAGTTTTCAACAGTTTCTATCTTTGTCGGATCCACCTTAATACCTTCTTTGTTCACTATGTGACCGAGGAATTGAACTTCTTCCAACCAAAATGCACACTCTGAAAACTAAGCGTACAATTCTTCCTTCCTCAATACTTCTAACACCTTTCTCAAATGTTTATCGTGTTCTTGGTTATTCTTTGAGTAAATAAGTATGTCATCAATGAAAACAATGACAAACTTGTCAAGGTATGGTCCACACACTCGGTTCATAAGGTCCATGAACACAGCTGGTGCATTAGTTAAACCAAACGGCATGACCATAAACTCGTAATGACCGTAACGTGTTCTGAAAGCAGTCTTTGGAATATCATCTTCTTTCACCCGCATTTGATGATACCCGGAACGTAATTCAATCTTTGAATAAACAAACGAGCCTTGTAGTTGATCAAATAAGTCGTCGATTCTCGGTAGTGGGTAGCGGTTCTTGATGGTAAGTTTGTTCAACTCTCGGTAGTCGATACAAAACCTGAATGTACCATCTTTCTTCTTGACAAACAAAACAGGAGCTCCCCACGGTGATGTGCTTGGTCGAATGAAACCAAGCTCTAAAAGTTCTTGTAATTGGCTTTGCAATTCTTTCATCTCGCTGGGTGCGAGTCTGTAAGGAGCACGAGCTATTGGTGCAGCTCCTGGTACAAGATCTATTTGAAATTCAACGGATCGATGTGGGGGTAATCCCGGTAATTCTTTCGGAAATACATCGGGAAATTCTTTTACGACGGGAACATCATTGATGCTCTTTTCTTCAGTTTGTACTTTCTCGACGTGTGCTAGAACAGCATAGCAACCTTTTCTTATTAGTTTTTGTGCCTTCAAATTACTAATAAGATGTAGCTTCGTGTTGCCCTTTTCTCCGTACACCATTAAGGGTTTTCCTTTTTCTCGTATAATGCGAATTGCATTTTTGTAACAAACGATCTCTGCTTTCACTTCTTTCAACCAGTCCATACCGATTATCACATCAAAACTCCCTAACTCTACTGGTATCAAGTCAATCTTAAATGTTTCGCTAACCAGTTTAATTTCTCGATTCCGACATATATTATCTGCTGAAATTAATTTACCATTTGCTAATTAGAGTAAAAATTTACTATCCAAAGGCATCAATGGACAACTTAATTTAGCACAAAAATCTACTCATATAGCTTCTATCCGCACGCGAATCAAATAAAACGTAAGCAGATTTATTGTCAATAAGAAACGTACCCATAACAAGCTCCGGGTCTTCCTGTGCCTCTGCCACATTATTATTGAAAACTCTTCCGCGGCCTTGTCCATTCGTGTTCTCCTGGTTCGGGCAATTTCTAATAATGTGGCCCGATTTTCCACATTTATAACAAACTACATTGGCATAACTTGCTCTGCCACTACTTGCTCCGCCATTACTCGTTCCGACACCATTTGTTCCTTTCGTTCTGTTAACCCCTGGTCCGTAGACCTCACACTTCGCCGCGCTATGACCATTTCTTTTACACTTGTTGAAAAATTTGGTGCAGAACCCCGAGTGATACTTTTCACACCTTTGGCATAGCTGCTTCTGATTGTTATTGTTGTTGCGGTTATTATTGTTGTTGGGATGATTGTTGTGGTTGTTGTTGTTGTTGTTGGGCCGTTTGTTGTAGTTGCGATTGATGTTGCGATTGTTGGGATAGTTGTTGCGATTATTGTTGTAATTGCTGTTGTTGTTGTATTGGTGATTCTTATCACCATTTTCCTCCCACTTTCTTTTGACTTGCTTCACATTGGCCTCTTCAGCAGTCTGTTCTTTAATTCTTTCTTCAATCTGGTTCACTAGTTTGTGAGCCATTCTACATGCCTGTTGTATGGAGGCGGGCTCGTGTGAACTTATATCTTCTTGGATTCTTTCCGGTAATCCTTTTACAAACGCGTCGATCTTCTCTTCCTCATCTTCGAACGCTCCCGGACACAATAGGCATAATTCTGTGAATCGTCTTTTGTACGTGGTAATATCAAATCCTTGGGCTCGGTTCTGGGATGGTACTTCTCGTTCATCGAGTGCTTGAATGCTGACCACGGTAGTGCGTAAGCATCATCTTGTCCCACTTGCTCTAGATAGGTATTCCACCATGTTAACGCAGAACCTGTGAAGGTATGCGTAGCGTACTTCACTTTTTCCTCTTCAGTACACTTACTTATGGCAAACACCGATTCGACCTTCTCGGTCCACCGTTTCAATCCGATCGGTCCTTCGGTTCCATCAAATTCCAAAGGTTTGCAGGCAATGAATTCTTTGTAGGTGCATCCTACACGATTTCCTGTACTGCTAGATCCAAGGTTATTATTGGTATGTAGTGTAGCCTGTACTGCGGCTATGTTTGAAGCAAGAAAGGCACGAAATTCCTCTTCGCTCATATTCAAGGTGTGTCGAGTAGTCGGTGCCATTTCCTTCAAAATAGTCAAATGAAACGAGTTAATCATATAGAATATCAAGAGTAGTCAATAGTATTTTGTAGCGTAATATGAACTTATTTATAAAAGCTCTTTCTTCATATTAGCGTTTTATACTCTTTAATTCGAGTAGTACCTACCCGTTAAGTTCATACTTAGTAGCTAACATACCATTTCAACTACTACAATTCTATATGAAAAACTAATCACAAAAAAATATATATATATCATATTCAAACCTTTATACAATAACTTGCAAACTTACAATACCACTTTTTTTACATATAGCATGAAATATAGCACATAAAACTTTGATACAAAGTAGTTGCGAAGATAATTCTAGTTAATAAATAAGGCGTTCAGCAAAGGCAATAAATTCATGTAATTCATACGTTCAGAAACAAGTCATGCATTCTGGTTTTACTAATACCACTTCCCATCCTTGGTTTTGTGGAACATAACCGTTGTGACCGATAGTAAGACAATGTGTTGTAACGTCGTCAAAAGGATGAAGGTTACGTAATGACCAACAGTCTCGTAATAACCTAAAAACCTCATTTCTTACCCCAATTACAGACTCCGTCACTTGTGGGAACGTTTTGTTTAATAGTTGTTCTCACTTTGGTAAGAAGCGAACATTACTAACCTGTAAGCATAACATGCTTCTTTATGTTGCATGTTAGCCGCTTTTTCTAAATCACGAAGTCCTATATTCCGATATATTGAGTCAAAATAATTTCTTAACCCATTGCGTAAAATAGCATTTGGGTTCCCTGCAATATATGCGTCAAAGTAAACACATCGTAACTTATGGATTTCCCAATGTGATATCCCCCATCTTTCGAACAAAAGCCTTATATAAATCAAGGCATTCTTGGAACGTTCTTTGAATGTCTTACAAACTGATCTTGCCTTAAATAGTTGTGCCGAGGAATTCTGACCGACTCTAGACAAGATTTCATCAATCATGTCTCCGGGTAGGTCTCTTAAAATATTGGGTTGTCTATCCATTTTGTGTTTTTATACTGTAAAATAGACAAGAGTTAGATTCATAAAAAAAATACTTATTAATACAAGCAATTTTTACATATATCATAAAGCATAAGCACACTATATTACATATATTACACCACACGAATACAACTATCTTATTCTGACTCGCTCGTTTCTTCTTCTTCGGTTTTGGTTCGTTTTGCCAAGTTTCTAGGGATATATGATGTTCCCCTAATACGAACCGTCGTTTTCCACATTGGTTTAGAAAAACCTGGTGGTTTAGATGTTCCCGGGTTATTGTCACAACTTAAGAAATACGGGTGTTGACGATACATATAAAGTGCATCGGGTTTGGAATCAAATTTCTCTATTTTTATGCCCTTTCCCTTATTGTTCTCTTTTGCCTTATTAAATTGTGTTGGGGTAATTTCTATAACATCATCGAAATCCTTGTCGGGATCCGATTCATCGGAGAATTAGTAATCCTCCCAATACTTTGCTTCCTTGGAGGAAACACCATTGACCATAATTAACTTTGGTCGGTTGGTTGAGGATTTTCTTCTACTTAACCATTTTATTATTTCCCCCACTGGTTCTATTTCTTCTTCCGGTTCCGATTCTTCTTCCGGTTCCGATTCTTCTTCCGGTTCCGACTCTTCTACCGGTTCCTCTTCGGGAAGTTGTGAATCAGTCCACGAATCATTCCAATTTACATTTGACTCTTCATTATTATTAGGTGAGTTAATGGGACTTGTTCTAGAGGTAGACATCTATCACATAATATCAAACGCGTTAAGAGATTAATATATCACATAATATTCACATGTTAAAAATATATAGTTTCCAACAAAAAAATGTTAAGCAATCGTTTTTTTTTTTTTTTTTTTTTTGAAGAAAAACACGATCGAAGTCCAGACTCACTAATGCATCCTAACAAACTCGGTAAGACACACTAATGCAATTTTCTGGTTCTCTAAGACCAACGCTCGGATACCAACTGAAATGTCCCGTTCATATTGATTATAAACGTTCCATATTAATTGATTTCGTTGCGAGGTTTTGACCTCTATATGAGACGTTTTTCAAAGACTGCATTCATTTTTAAAACAACCATAACCTTTACGTGTAAACAGTATATTTTAGATTATCAAATAATGATAATCTAAAATATACTGTTTACACACGACCATTACATAATGGTTTACAATAGAAATATATTACATTGACATATATTTCTTGAATGTAGTTTTTACATAATATCATACAAACATGGACTCCAAATCTTGTCCTTATTTTAGTATTCAACAGCGAAAGCTCTTAATATTCACCTGAGAATAAACATGCTTTAAACGTCAACAAAAATGTTGGTGAGTTATAGGTTTAACCTATATATATCAAATCGTAACAATAGACCACAAGATTTCATATTTCAATATACATCCCATACATAGAGATAAAAATCATTCATATGGTGAACACCTGGTAACCGACAATAACAAGATGCATATATAAGAATATCCCCATCATTCCGGGATACCCTTCGGATATGATATAAATTTCAAAGTACTAAAGCATCTGGTACTTTGGATGGGGTTTGTTAGGCCCAATAGATCTATTTTTAGGATTCGCGTCAATTAGGGTGTCTGTTCCCTAATTCTTAGATTACCAGACTTAATAAAAAGGGGCATATTCGATTTCGATAATTCAACCATAGAATGTAGTTTCACGTACTTGTGTCTATTTTGTAAATCATTTATAAAACCTGCATGTATTCTCATCCCAAAAATATTAGATTTTAAAAGTGGGACTATAACTCACTTTCACAGATTTTTACTTCGTCGGGAAGTAAGACTTGGCCACTGGTCGATTCACGAACCTATAACAAATATGTACATATATATCAAAGTATATTCAAAATATATTTACAACACTTTTAATACATTTTGATGTTTTAAGTTTATTAAGTCAGCTGTCCTTGTTAGTAACCTACAACTAGTTGTCCAATGTTAGATGTACAGAAAAAAATTGATATATATTATCTTGAATCAATCCACGACCCAGTGTATACACGTCTCAGGCTAGATCACAACTCAAAGTATATATATTTTTAGAATCAACCTCAACTCTGTATAGCTAACTCCCACATTACTGCATATAGAGTGTCTATGGTTGTTCCAAATAATATATACACATGGGTCGATATGATACGTCAAAACATTTGCATACGTGTCTATGGTATCCCAAGATTACATAATATATTAGAATACATGTATAATACAATATAAGTTAGCTAGGATATGATTAATATAGATTTGTTACCAATTTTCACGTAGCTACAACAAGAAAAATTATCCAATCTTGTTTTACCCATAACTTCTTCATTTTAAATCCTTTTTGAGTGAATCAAATTGCTATGGTTTCATATTAAACTCTATTTTATGAATCTAAACAGAAAAAGTATAGGTTTATAGTCAAAAATATAAGTTACAAGTCGTTTTTGTAAAGGTAGTCATTTCAGTCGAAAGAACGACGTCTAGATGACCATTTTAGAAAACATACTTCCACTTTGAGTTTAACCATGATTTTTGGATATAGTTTCATGTTCATAAGAAAAATCATTTTCCCAGAAGAAAAACTTTTAAATCAAAGTTTATCATAGTTTTTAATTAACTAACCCAAAACAGCCCGCGGTGTTACTACGACGGCGTAAATCCGGTTTTGCGGTGTTTTTCGTGTTTCCAGGTTTTAAATCATTAAGTTAGCATATCATATAGATATAGAACATGTGTTTAGTTGATTTTAAAAGTCAAGTTAGAAGGATTAACTTTTGTTTGCGAACAAGTTTAGAATTAACTAAACTATGTTCTAGTGATTACAAGTTTAAACCTTCGAATAAGATAGCTTTATATGTATGAATCGAATGATGTTATGAACATCATTACTACCTCAAGTTTTCTGGATAAAGCTACTGGAAATGACAAAAATGGATCTAGCTTCAAAGGATCCTTGGATGGCTTGAAAGTTCTTGAAGCAGAATCATGACACGAAAACAGTTCAAGTAAGATTTTCACTCGAAATAAGATTGTTATAGTTATAAAAATTGAATCAAAGTTTGAATATGAGTATTACCTTGTATTAGAAAGATATCTTACTGTACATAAGAAAGATTTCTTGAGGTTGGATGATCACTCTACAAGATTGGAAGTAAGCTAGCAAACTTGGAAGTATTCTTGAATTTATGAAACTAGAACTTGTAGAATTTATGAAGAACACTTAGAACTTGAAGATAGAACTTGAGAGAGATCAATTAGATGAAGAAAACTGAAGAATGAAAGTGTTTTTAGGTGTTTTTGGTTGTTGGTGTATGGATTAGATATAAAGGATATGTAATTTTGTTTTCATGTAAATAAGTCATGAATGATTACTCATATTTTTGTAATTTTATGAGATATTTCATGCTAGTTGCCAAATGATGGTTCCCACATGTGTTAGGTAACTCACATGGGCTACTAAGAGCTGATCATTGGAGTGTATATACCAATAGTACATACATCTAAAAGCTGTGTATTGTACGAGTACGAATACGGGTGCATACGAGTAGAATTGTTGATGAAACTGAACGAGGATGTAATTGTAAGCATTTTTGTTAAGTAGAAGTATTTTGATAAGTGTATTGAAGTCTTTCAAAAGTGTATGAATACATATTAAAACACTACATGTATATACATTTTAACTGAGTCGTTAAGTCATCGTTAGTCGTTACATGTAAGTGTTGTTTTGAAACCTTTAGGTTAACGATCTTGTTAAATGTTGTTAACCCAATGTTTATAATATCAAATGAGATTTTAAATTATTATATTATCATGATATTATGATGTACGAATATATCTTAATATGATATATATACATTAAATGTCGTTACAACGATAATCGTTATATATATGTCTCGTTTCAAAATCATTAAGTTAGTAGTCTTGTGTTTACATATGTAGTTCATTATTAATATACTTAATGATATGTTTACTTATCATAATATCATGTTAACTATATATATAACCATATATATGTCATCATATAGTTTTTACAAGTTTTAACGTTCGTGAATCACCGGTCAACTTGGGTGGTCAATTGTCTATATGAAACCTATTTCAATTAATCAAGTCTTAACAAGTTTGATTGCTTAATATGTTGGAAACACTTAATCATGTAAATAAAAATTTCATTTAATATATATATAAACATGGAAAAGTTCGGGTCACTACAATGAACACCTTAGTTGACTTTTTGAAAATAAAAGTTTGACCTTCAAATTAAGACTCGATAAGGTGAATTGGTATTTGAAACTTTGCAGATAGCTTGAGTAGAAGATTTACAACACAATTGCATTTATAGTTTTTAAAATTTGATTCGAAATTTGATTGTTAGTAAAAATGGACACGAACAGGGGCTAACTGGGTTCGTGCTTTTTTTTTTTTTTTACAATTTGATCGACACAAAAAATTTAAATTGATAATTGATATATAAAAATGAAGGAATTGAGTAAGTTTTTTTTATATCACTGCCCATTCGATTAATCTTATAGTTCCATTGGGCGACTATTATTAATATTCGATTAGATAAAAATCAAAAAGAAGAAAACAAAAAGTGAAACAGACCTCTAACTGAATTTGGAATTGGGATTTGATTCTGTCATCCATGATATCGACTTGAGTATCAATTATAACGACAAATTACATAGTATGATGGGGATTTGCAACTGAATACGCATCTTATCCGTATTTATATAGGTATATACAGCATTTATATAATTATATATTCGTATATATGTAATCTGGGTATATATCTGTATAATATATTTGTAATCCAGGTTATATCAGTATTATACATTTTACAGAAATAATATGTTATTAATAATACAAACTTTAATATTTAACAATAATATAATATTAAAAATAATAATAAAACTAATAATAATAATAATAGAAATAATAATTATATTAATGATATTATTATCATAATAAAATAATAATAATAACTTTAAATGTTAATTTTTGTAATCAAATTAATCATTATTACTTTTAGTAATCATATTAATAACTAAGATTATAATTTTACTAATAATAATGATGACAACAATAATATTAATAATAATATAACAAATTACATGTATTAAATTTCATATTTATATTTTATAACTAATAATAGTAATAATACTGATTTTAATGTTAGTATTAATTTTTATTTTAATAATGTTAAAAGTAATAATAAAAATATTTTAACTTAGGATTACTTTTAATATATTAATATTAAAACTTATTACTTATGTAATGTTTAATATTTATATACTATATATGATTGAATTCTTATACATTACAATATACGTATAATCATAATCATATATATTTATATATAGATTCATTTTAAATTACACTTAATTATTTTATATCTTATTTTACATATTTAATTTTAATGATTTAATTATAATTTTAATTTCAAATTATTATATATACTTACCTTTACATAATATATATGTACATATTTATTTACAAACAATTGTTCGTGAATCATCGGGAATAGTCAAGGTCAAATACTTTTATGAAAAAAATAATTCCAATATTTTGAGACTCGGTTTAATAGACTTTGCATATCGTGTCAATATCAAATAAAGATTAAGTTTAAATTTGGTCGGAAATTACCGGGTCGTCACATGTGGTCTTAGCGAACCAGGTCTTGCATTAGTGTGTCTAACGGATAGTTGTTAGGATGCATTAGTGAGTCTGGACTTCGACCTTAGTTGCATGTCAAAAAGTTTTGCTTATCATTTCTTGTCGGAAATTACATGCGTATCATTCTTAGTGTATAGACAAAATTCATATATTAGCGTATCTGCTAAATCATATCTTAGCGTATCTGCTAAATCATATCTTAGTGTATCTGTTACTGTAAACTTTGCCTGACATATTCCGTAAATTCCTCCGTAACCTGCGAAATCTTTTGTGCTATATATATAGATATTCTATATAATTAGAATACCATCCAATAGCCGGAAATCATTTCATATCGAAAAATCCTTTATTCAACCATACGAAATGGAATTCGCCACTAGTTCAAGTCCCTCGAATTCTGATATGGAGTTCCACTCAAGCTCCGAAAGCAGTGTAACCGGAATGGATCAACCAATTAGACATCATCTATTCTGGATAAATTGGGGATGGGTTCGTAGTCTACTTAATCATTGGAGGCAAGAAGAAGGTGATCCCTTCCATCCACCACATTGCCCTCTTGGCGAAGAACTTGAAGCACTTACCGGCGAACCTATTCGAGACACCAGTTTCTCTCTTATTTCCAGAGTATCTCGTCACGATTATATACTATCTCACATTCTAGATCTTATTCACCCACTTTTCCGAACCGACAATCACCCCGGTGTAATAGAAGAAGTCATCGAGCTTCGCGCTTGGGTAGTGGCTTTAGAGAATATGGTGCAAAGTTTACAAGCACCAGCAAGAACACCAGCATCAACCGTACCACCAACAGCAACATCCGCATCCCACACCTCAACATCACAATCTGTACCTCGAGCATCAACGTTATACGCACCATAGATACCAAGGAGTATCAATAACAATAACTGATGAAGTATTGATTCATAACTTCATTGGAGAAACATTCTACGGCGATTATGTAATCTCTAAAGTCTTAGAGATTATCTATTTTAGCTTTAACCATAAATCAGATAAGTGGACCAAAATGATAGAAGGAAGAGTAGAAACCCTGACCGAAATGGTGCACGATTTACAAGCTATATTTGTTTTACCAGCAGCAT
This sequence comes from Rutidosis leptorrhynchoides, assembly GCF_046630445.1. Classification (NCBI taxonomy): domain Eukaryota; kingdom Viridiplantae; phylum Streptophyta; class Magnoliopsida; order Asterales; family Asteraceae; genus Rutidosis; species Rutidosis leptorrhynchoides. The sequence continues at coordinate 387,707,687 of NC_092337.1, forward strand.
CAACAGTACCGTTAGCATCACCAGCACAGTCAGTGCCATCAACATCATCAGAATCAGCAGCACCTATAACATCACAAACTCTGTCAGTTCAAGAATCACCGTTGACATCATTACGAATCAATAACGCGTATATTGTATCAATGAGTTATGAAGTATTAACTCATTCCCTCCGAAGAAATTATATGTGTATATATATTTATATATATATATATATATATATATATATATATATATATATATATATATATATATATATATATATATATATATAAATTTTGAGATCAAAATAAATCTTTCGTACTAAGCTATTATGTATGAATTAAATAAAGGTTGATACTACTCGATTAAATTCATATTACTAACAAGCTAAGATGTACATCCTTCTTTAACGATTTAACCATCGTTAACTACAATCTCTATTTCAATTCAATAAATCCCAGGTCATAATAAATCAAGTGTACTATTCAAATACATGTTTTATATTACACTTTCATTTTTACCGTACTCGAAACTTTTTAGAAAACATCACTCATATCTTGTGAAGTTCACAAGAATTCCACGAGCACCAACATCATTCACCGATTAAATATCAATAAAAATGAATAATGAAGTATTGATTCATAATTTCATTTACGTTGAAGAAATAATCCACGAAGATTACGTAATTTCTAAAGTTTTAGAGATTATTCATTTCTAATTCCAGCCAAAAAATCAAATGAGTTTAATTTAATATTAACTCATTAAATCTGTATTACATCTGAAGAAAATATACATATGTTTTCATAAAGACTGTAATAAAATTCATTTGTACAAAATATTATTTGTGAAATTTTTTTTAACGGGTAGGTAATACCCGAGAGATATATAAATTCACAATTAATATGTTGCATTCTTCGAATCTGATTCAGCAATCATCAACTATACTCCCTACTTCCACAACAATATACATTCTTCTATAAAAATCAAAACAACCATATTCATTCAACTCCAATTATTGATAAATCAAATTTCATAATTCGATTTGAGATATAATCGGTATCATCACTCTTAGATTCCTACATCTTTCAAAGCTATACTTTGACTTCAAAACTGTGCTAGAACATCATATGTATATTAACGATTATAATACGTGTTCAAACCCCTCAAAATTCCTGAAGACACTTCAAACAAGGAACAATCGAGATGATGATCCAACCACATGTTACCCACAGTTATGTACCTGAAAAACTCTTGAAACCGAAGTTATAATTTAACACGTATTTGTGTCAGACCCCTTGGCATTTATTAGCTAAAATAACTTTTCAATCCCTTCTAAAAATAGACAATTTTGTCACAGCTCCAGCAAGTCAACTTCGACTTTTTAGTCGAAACAGCCTTATTATAACCTTGATATACACATTGCCCTTTTGCCATCGTTACCGGGGAACCATTTATATTTCACCACATTAGCAATAAACTTACCAACAACTTCACTGATCTTTAATTTTCCGAAAAATCTTTATAGTTATCAAAACCCCATTATTTACTCATCTGCATCTTGTAACAAGAATTGTTATGCCAATTACTGGGATTCAGCAATCAGTATTTTGAAATCTCGCATCATGTCTACGCCAACAATTATATGTAACGCCTATCTCTTAGACTTATATACTGCGAATGTGAAGTTTCTGAAAAACACCCTAAACTGCGAACTAATTCTCGAAATTTTGAAAAATACTGATGAAGCAGCAAAAACTGTAAATGACCTTAACAGTAAAAAGTTTGATGATAAATAATAGTGTGTTGGCAAAGCTCAGAAAAAGAAAAGGTTTGGAACTGGAAAAACGGATTGAGCAAACTATGAAGGAGGCTGTGGATAAATCACAAGGACTAAACCTGCCTTCAAAGAATCTAAATGATTCATTGTCTGCTGAAGTCATTAACGAGTACCTTGCTCCTGACTCTAAAACCCTTGCAGACGATATTCTTCATCATCCTCTAATTTTAGATATTCTAAGATATCATCAAATCTTTCATTATAAATATCTTCGATGTTTCTGAAGATATCTTCATAACTATTGTTATTCGAAATCATTTATCTCTTCGTGCTATTTGTGTTACATCATAAAAGAAACTATTTTAGTTTCTAAATTCTTAAAAATTTGAATGTAAAATATGAATGCTATTGAAGTAGTGTTGAGAACTGAAGCATGAGTTAGTATAATATAATGACATTTGATCAACGTGATTATATTACAGTAAGTCATGCTGAGTTTCTAATGGAACATGACGATTCACATACCATACCGTTATCATGTGCCATGTTACACGACTCTTGTATTCTATTTAATCTCTACAAATATTAAGATAAATATTTTCTTGATGATTCGGTCTTTTTCGGATATTCTGGTAATTTGACAAATCAAGATCGTGCCATTACAATTTCCTTCTTAGAACATTAACTATGTTCATTCCGAAATTCATACCTACGAATTCTGGACCATTATTCGCTTGATTTAAAGTCGGGAAGAGAAAACAAAAGAATGAAGCTCCGAAATAAAAATGGGAGTATAAACCGCAGCAAATAGGAGAGATCATTAACTGTGGATGTCAATGATTATAGAAAGACAAGAGCAGGGACTCCGAAAAATAAGAAAAGATATAAAGCCCGATGACAGCGCAGAAATTACAAACCATGTATATCAATAAGTATTGCAACATAAAGACACGGGAGAACTAAAAACACTATAAAACCAAGAGTATAATAGAAGTGGATAGATTCCTCCGGTGGCAAACGAAAAAGAAGAACGATAGATATGAAAGTTAGGAGTATATCAAGAATCAGAACTGGATGAAGCATGTTGGCAAATGCTAAAAAGTATGAATTGGGGGAGAAAGAATAGAAGGTGTGAGTTGTGGAAATAAGAAAACGAAGGGAGTGGATTTATAACGAAAAATTTGACAGAGCAATCGTGTCAGGTTATCGCATTTAATCAAAGAAGATCCTAATTTCCTTAATTACCGAAGAATCAAATCTTATTACGAAGATTTTCTCTAATTCCCTTGGACTCCGGAAATCAATCCTATTTACATCAAAAGATATGACGAATCTATATTTATTCATTTCACACTTTTGTGATAGCTTCACTCGTACTCTTCACAAAATTAAATTATTTTGTCTATATTATTTGATGATGATAAAACTCTAATTTTCAGCTTGTATGAGTTATGAAAACATACTTATTGTCAGCCATGACCATCCTAATCAAATTTCAGGACGAAATTTCTTTAACGGGTAGGTACTGTGACAACCCGGAAATTTCCGACCAAATTTAAACTTAATCTTTATATGTTTTTGACACGATAAGCAAAGTCTGTAATGTTGAGTCTCGAAAATTTTGAAACTATATTCAATTAACCCTTCGACTATTCTAAATGATTCATGAACATTTATGTGCATATAGATATGTATATATATAATATATAGTTATATTAATTGAAAACTTTAAACAAACTATTAGATGTATAATACCTTACATGAACGAATTTGATTCAATTTATGTTTAATATATTTATCGATGGAATTATAAGATAATATCAAATAATTGAATTATCAGATACATTGTGATATGATCAGGGGTCTCGGTTGTGAGGTCCACATTGATTTGAGATATATTTTTCTTTTAACGGTATTCGGAATAATTGGTAAAGTGATCTACAAGTAGGAACAAAGGGACAAATAATGAAAGTCAGACAAAAGTTAGTGGAGGTTCCTGTTTGACTTCCAATACATGCTTTACAACAATTTACACGTGACTTTTAATAAGGTAGATTTTTTTTTTATTTTTATCTTTTAATGTAAAGGTGAAAATATGAAATATAGAAAATTTAGAAGATAAATATCGACAAGTTAAGTAAATTGAAGTTTTATATAATTTCATGCACTTAGCTACCCATTGAACCTTACCCGACGATTCATGAACAATTGTGTGTAAATAAAAATGGATATATATACATATATATAAATAAAAAGATAATGGTATATATAATAATGTGAAATAATAAAATATAAATTAATCAGTAGAATTAAATATGTAAAATATAATAAGGGTATTATTAAAAAGAATCTATATATATAAACATATGTGATTACTATATTATTATTATATGAAAGATATAAATATTATGTGATAAAATTGATAATATCTATTTCTATTATGAAATAATACAATATAATAAATGGATATATATAATGATTGTTAATATATTCTTATTTACATGAAAAATTATATAATATATATATATATATATATATATATATATATATATATATATATATATATATATATATATATATATATATATATATATATATATATATATATATATATATATATATATATATATATATATAATGTAAACATTAAATATTCAGTATATGTTATTATACAAGATATTATAGTACAAGATATTAAAGTTAATTATAAATTAAAATATAGTTACTATAGTAATATTATTATCACTTGCAATATTAATATCAACATTAATATTTTTTTTTGTATCATTATATATAACATATAAATATAAAATTTGATATATATAAATATGATTAATAATAATATTATTATTATTTAATATTAATATAATTAGTATTATTACTATTATTATTAATATTATTATTATTATTATTATCATTTTCACTAATATTAGTATTGTGACTTATTATTTTATTGTTATTATTATTACTCTTATTATTATTATTAATATTATTATTATTAGTATTTTAATTATTAATATAATATAATTATTATTAATTAGTATTATTAATATTATTAATATTATTATTATTTTTAAATTTTATTATATATAATATGTAAATTTAAATAAAAACGCGTATATACATCCCCATCTGTTATTTGTTTTCTTTTTCTGTTTTCCTGCTGATCCGTGATTACATGTCGAACCCTACTACCGATATATAAAAATTGATCAGTTCATATTATTGATTAAATCATGCGATTTTCCACTGTCATATTCAATTATAATTACTCAGTTATTATCTGAAGAATTATATAAAAGTTTAAGACATAACTCAATACCTCTGTTCACAACTTGTTCTGATCATTAGCCCAATTTCGATTCAATCATCAAATTCAAAAATACAGAAGTGTTAGGAAGCATCAAGTCGACCTATCTGCAAGTTTTTAACCTCTAATTCCTTCGGTTGATTACTAAATTCGGAGTTAAAGTTTATAAATAAAAAGTCAACTGATTCTTTAAAATTTGAATTCGTAATTTAGATGTTGTTTTTGAAGCAATTGATGATACCCGAAGTTCCTATGAAGGATTTACTACCTATTTCATGTAGTAAATATAATCTAAAAATGTCCAGAAGTTAGAGTCAGGTTTGGTGTTCTTCATCTTCACCGAGGATGTCTGTATATGTTTTTTTTAATCGATTAAACCCAAACACAATTCAAAAACTGAGTGCGTATGTATCCGCTTCAATTACAAATACTAAATCAAACCCCTAATTTGCTGTTATGGCTTACTCTGGATCGATTGATTTAATTAAGAAGAAGAAGAAGGAAAGAAACAGCAGGAATGGGTTATAATTTATTTAGGATAGAATTTAATCAGAAAACTGAGGTAGAGCAGATGGTTTAAGGGGTGTTCGTGTTAGCGAGAGGTCGTGGGTTCGAACCCGGTTCGGGGCGTTTCTTTTTATTTAGCTTTAGAAGGTATAATTCATTACCAAAAATTATTATTATTGTTATTGCTATTGCTATTATTAATTATTAATGTTATAATTATTATTATTACTAATATTATTATCATTACTTAGTATTATTGTTATTATTATTACTAATATTGAAGTATGTATGTATGTATGTATGTATTATTATTATTATTATTATTATTATTATTATTATTATTATAATTATTATTATTATTATTATTATTATTATTATTATTATCATTATTAGGAACATAATACAATTTTTATTATTATAAACATCATTATTATAATCATTTTAAAATTGTTAGTATTATTATCATTATTATTAACAAAAGTATTAGTAATAATATCATTACTATTGTTAATACGATTAGTAGTATGGTTATAATTGAACTTATTATCATTATTAACATTAGTAGTAAAATAGATATTTTTATAGTTAATATTATTTTTAAAATATAAGTATTATTATCAAAAAGTAATATTTTCATTACTATTATTTTTAGATTATGCAAATTATTAAAAACTAATGTTATTATTATTACTAATATTAGTATTATCATTATTATTAATCTTATCACTACTAATATTATCTTAGTATTATTAAAATACTGTTTTAACAAATAAATGATATATATATAAATATAAATATAAATATATATATAATATATATATATATATATATATATATATATATATATATATATATATATATATATATATATATATATATATATATATACTTAATATATAAATATGACAAAATTAATATTTTATTTAGTTAAAATATATAAAAATGAATACCTGTTAATATTTGATTTTCAAACATAGAAGATGTTAAAATAAAAATGATATAACTAATAAATTTATATATATATATATATATATATATATATATATATGTGTGTGTGTGTGTGTGTGTGTGTGTGTGTGTGTATATGTTTGATTACAAATATGTGTGTTAACAAATATACAAATGATATAGGTTCGTGAATCCAAGGCCAACCCTGCATTGTTCAGTTCCGTCGTATAAATATTTTTACTACAAAATATTGTATAGTGAGTTTCATTTGCTCCCTTTTTAAATGCTTTTTCAATATATATTTTTGGAACTGAGAATACATGCGCTGCTTTTATAAATGTTTGACGAAATAGACACAAGTACTCAAAAATTACATTCTATGGTTGGATTATCGAATCGAATATCACCCCTTTTAGCTTGGTAGCCTAAGAATTAGGGAACAGACACCCTAATTGACGAGAATCCTAAAGGTAGATTTACGGGCACTAACACCCCCCATATTGGAAAATGGTATGCTTTAGTACTTCGAGTTTATATTATACAGATGGATTTCTGTTTTGGGGATATTCTATATGCATGATGTTAATGTCGGTTACCAGGTGTTCAATCCATATGAATAATTTTTAAACACTTGCGAGTGTATGATTATTGAATAAAGGAAATCTTGTGGTCTATTAAAATTATGGAAATGATTGATTACGATAAACTAATGAACTCACCAACCTTTTGGTTGACACTTGAAAGCATGTTTATTCTCAGGTATGAAAGAAATCTTCCGCTGTGCATTTGCTCATTTTATAGATATTACTTGGAGTCATTCTTGGCATATTTAAAAAGACATTGCATTCGAGTCGTTGAGTTCATCAAGAATATTATTAAGTCATTTATAGTTGGATATATTATGAAATGGTATGCATGCCGTCAACTTTCGATGTGATGAAAGTTTGTCTTTTAAGAACGAATGCAATGTTTGTAAAATGTATCATTTAGAGGTCAAATACCTCGCGATGTAATCATATGTTATTGTATTCGTCCTTATGGATTAGGACGGGTCTTTACAAATGGATATACCTAAACCTTGCTACAACACTTATAGGCGGTGTACCTAATCGTAGAGTAGTGTAGTTTTTAGTAAGTCCGGTTCGTTTCACAGGGATCTGCTGAGTTTAACGCTATATTTTTAAACACTATATTTGTATATATATATATATATATATATATATATATATATATATATATATATATATATATATATATATATATATATATATATATATATATATATATATAAGTAATATTATTATTATTATTATAAAAGGGGGTTTTACCGTTTAGTGACGAGTTTTTCGATTTTATGTCTTAAGTCACAATTAAAACCTAATGTAAAATATTAAATATAAAAATAACTTTTTTTAAAGCGTAAAGTAATTGACGATAAATAAAAATGCGATAAAATAAAAGTACGATAATTAAAAGTGCAATAAAATAAAAGTACGATAAATAAAATGACGATAAATATAAGTGCGATGAGATATAAAATAAAGGAATTATGCTTATTTAAACTTTCGTAATCATGATGTTTGACGTGTTGATTTTAATTTATTACCATAGGTTAATTGTCCTTTGTCCTGGATTATTCGATATGTCCATCTGGTTTTGTCCATAATAGTCCATCGGTCATAATTATAAAGTGCGAAAGTCTTCGTCAAATTACCCTTATTTTCGAAGTCAAATATTCCAACTAATTGGGGACTTAAACTGTAACAAGGTCTTAATACTTTGTATAATGAATACACTAGGTTATCGACTGCGTGTAATCCAAGGTTTTATTACTTTGTTAACAATTACACCAATTACCCTTGAATGTAATCTACCCCAGTTTTAATGAGTCCAGTGACTATTAATGCATCCCCGTGTCCGGTCAAATGAATAATTATTAGTATTTATATATATCCCGCCCACCGTACCCAGTCAAGCGTATGTGGTTATATATAAATATGTCAAATTATAAATCTCTATATTAAATCAACGAGATATCATTTAATTAATATAAAGCCCATTAATAGCCCATAGTCCAATTTTCACAAGTGTCGATCTTTTGTCCAAACCCCAATTATGGTCCAAAACCCAATTACCCAGTCTTTAATATTTAGTCCAACATCACGATTACTTCGGCTTAAATAAACATAATAATAACTTAGCTACGAGACATTAATTTAAAAAGGTTGAACATAACTTACAATGAGTATTAATCGCGTAGTGTTACACGGACAGGGTTTCGACTTACAAACTTAAAACATTCGCCACTATAACCTTATTATTATTAACTTAATATTAAAATTATAATTATAAAATATAAATATATATATTTCGTATGTGATCAGAGAAAGGAAAAGAAAAAGGTGTAAAGAAATTGGCAGAATGCGCGGTCTTTTATAGGCCCACTTTGAACTGTACAGCTCCGCAATCGCGGTACTTTTCTTCCTCACAGCACCGCAGTCGCGGAGCTTTGGATTCCAGCTCACCAAATGAATTTAACGTGGGCTGCTAATTATTTATAATATATAATATTATATATAATTAATTATATATTATATTATATTCTTGTGCATAGTTGACTTGTAATTTTAGCTCCGTTGAGTCGTACGTTGATAGTTGGTTCATACTTCAGTTCCGAATTTTCGTACGCCTATTCGTACACTTAGATATCTTGTACTTCGCATTTTGCGGCTTGTACTCTAGTCATTTTTAGACGTTTCTCATCAATAATTTGAACCACTTAAATTGTATCTTGTACATTTGAGCTTTTTGGTCATTTGCGTCTTCAAATCGTCGAATCTATCTTTTGTCTTCACCTTTTATTATTTAAACGAATATTACTTGTAAATAGAATAATTGCAGCTAAAAGCTTGTCTTTCTTGAAGGATAATGCTATGAAATATATGTTCGTTTTTAGCATTATCAAATATTCCCACACTTGAGCGTTGCTTGTCCTCAAGCAATATAAAACTTGAAATAAACTTTACTAGAATCACTTCTTTATTCTTCACACTTTGTACATCAGTGAGTTTGATACGACGGTATGAACAATGGTAGTAACGTTGTGGTTTACAGTCCCACATTACTATGAAAATTTAGATCCTTAAGGAAATTGGATCTTTATGAAAACATTTGATCTTTTGAAAATTCAATCTAGCTTTTACCCTAGATAAGTTTTCCAGAATAATCCTTCACCGGTGTTCGCAAATTATTTTTGTGGGTTTTGTGGGTTTCAGATTTGAAAATTTTAGCTCAAAACTTGCGGTTTTGTGTCACCCACTTGCTAACCTTGTATTAGAAAAGCAACACGTCCAGTATACTTGCTCCGTATATTACCTTTCGGTAAACTACCATCCGGTTGTAAAGGAAAGCGTTGAACAAGCAACTGTTAAGGCAATGTCTAATGACATGCATATGTTCATGGTCCACAATGTGTCAGATGCAATTACTATTTTTTGTAGGAGCAATAGTAAAGATCACCCTATAGTTTTTCGGTCTGGCACAAGGTCCTGTCTTCGACCATACTATGCAACCACCATTCTTATGGTTGACACCCGATTTGGTTCAGGTGACCTAATGAATTCCAGGTGAATTCCTAGGATTTTACATTCAATGGTAATGAATGCATTGAAAATGGATTTTCAGAAAACAAATCGGTTTGTAATTTGATCAAAATATTTTCTCGTTCAAGCTCGAGTTTAGATATCATCGAATTCCATGAGTTTGTAATTCTCAATCTTTAAGGTCAATCTCAAGGATTGAGTAATATCAGGCTTAAAAGCTGATTTTTAATCTTTAAGGAGATTATCCTTTCTGGAGATCTGATTAGTCTTATAAGCTAATTTGCATGGTGCCCCCCCCCCCATTGTACGAGATCCTCTCATGGTTAGGATAAGTCTGACCACTTGGCGACCCTGTTTGATGCTGAGGTCCGTGGATTTCCAGCTGATTTTCGAGAAAACTTTTCAAGGTTTTTCGTAGACTCTACAACTGGTCTGGACGACAACTTCCTGACCTAAATCAAGAAGCGCGTGTCTTTTTCTCGGAAGATTGTACTTCCTTTTACATTCCATTTATATTACAATAAACTGGGTAAAACTGATTAATATCGTCCAAAACAAAAGTATCTTCAATTATTTGTACAAAAATATGTGATATATGTTCTAAATAACTTGGTAAATTTTTCCCACACTTGGCTTTTATTTTTCTTTCTTTGCCTTTTTATTCTCTTCTATTCCATTTTAAATGAATTCAAGCATTTTGGGTTGTTTCTCAATTTATGTCCTTTCTGAGGTAACAATAATTTCGGTGTTAACACCTAGTTTTATCGTTCATAAATATGTATAAAGATGATTTTGAATTCATTTAGTTGAAAATTTTTTAAAATTTTTACTAGAAGTGGGTAGTCAGTATATAAGACTAGTGCTGTTCTTTATTATCAGAGAGCACTAGATTCTAATACAACTACTGCTTTACTAGTATTTTAACGGTGACTATTAAACCAAGTGTATAAGTCAAATTTTTTTAAAACCGAAAGAACTTAACCCCTTCCCACATTTAAGATCTTGCAACGCCCTCATTTGCTAGAAATCAGTAACAATTTAAATTATTGAGGGTGATTATCGTAGAAAAATGATTAAATTTTACCAAAGTTCCAAAATATATTGTTCTTTGTTTGAATGATAAATGGTGCACATCATTTGGTCAAACATCCTGCAGTTGTTATATCACATTTGTTTTTCGTCTTGTCGTTAAAATTAATAGCTTTTGCTGAACTCAATGCCAGTCTTTAAAAGTGCGCTGTTTTACCCTGTTTTGTACATGAGATAAACAACAAACATATATACATATTTTTGAAGTTTGGAATATCACCCCACATTCAAAAATTTATAAAAATCTAATAATTAAAACGTTAGAAAATTATAAAAACTATTACAATACCAAAATAAGTATTAAGACTAAGGTTGATTCTGATTGTACCAGAAGGGGTTCCAAAGTTCGTGGTATATGTTTTGATACGCTTGGAATGGGTCATATGTAGGAAAAGGCGGTCGTGTATCATCGGTCCATGGAGGAAAATAGGCCGATTCAGTAGGAATGTAGTTCCTACCTTGGGAGTCTAAATAGGCTTTGATATATTCTTGATGATATTGCCAAGCCTGATACTCACGTTGCATAGCCTGATGGTATGCATTTTGGGCCATTATTCTTTCTATATCTGTCATTTGGTTTCCTCCACCCGCATTACCTTGCTCCTGATCTCGTTCTACCTGTGGATGCGTGCCATCATATGGTACTGCAGCGTTATGTCGTTTCTTTAAAACCTTTGCACCATGATACACGAGTAAATCAATTCTATCACGGGGTTCTGGTACTACAATTAATAATCCCCCTGACTTCTATCCACATTGAGATACTCATCAATTAAAGTAACGAAAATTCCACCTCCTATTATACTATTATTTCGCATACCCCTTACCATTACCGATAAGTAATAACCCACATAATAAGGTATGTTCACAACGCTCTGTGTGTCTCGAATACACATGAGGTAAAATAGATCAGTTTCATTTACCTTATCTTTATTCCTACCTCGTTGTGTAATCGAGTTTGCTAAAAACCTATGGATCACTCTTAGCTCAGCTCTATTAATATCAGTATAAGAGTAATATCCCCCACGAAATTGATTATGGCTAGTCATTCTACTCTATATTCCATTCATATCAAAATTTTCATCAACCCTTCTACCATTAATTATCAACCTTTGACAATCATTAGATACTAATTCCTCAGGCGTATATATACACAAGGCCTGAGCCATATCTAATAAAGATATATGGCGCATCACGCCTCCTAATAAAAATTTAATAAAACTCTGATCAGTTAAGCTAGCTGCCTGATCATTTATTTCAACTGTACTTAATAATTCCACATTCCATTCCCTATATATAGGCCTACGTATAGTGAATAAATGTTCCCAATCATTAAAAGTAGAATTACCATACCTTTGGTAAAGTAATTCCCTGATTCGTTCGGATAATCCCACTGTTTCTAATGGTTCCCAATCTATCACCCTGGGTACTTCAACATCCTTTGACTGAAGAATGTGTAAGTTCCTCTGATATTTTGGATAATCTATCCAATGTCTGTCAAATCTTAAATTAGGGTGTAAATCTGCCAATTGTATATTTGAATATGAAATGAATTGATGTGGTAGATTTTGTCTGTATTGGTCGTTAATCTCTTGTTCGTCTGCATTCTCAGGAGGAGCATTGTGAGCCTGGGAAGCGGATGAAGATTCACCCATTTCAGTCTGCAAAACACATTAAACACAATATTTTGTGCATCCAAATATGCATTAGTGTTAGCAAAATCATAAATCAAAACAATCATAATGACATGTTTAATCTATATTAAACTTGTATGCATTTTCATAATATTAACAATTCTACACTTTTACAAATAAACATATATGAAAATGTATACAATGTTCCTAAGCATTCATCTTCTAAAACATGTCAAATAATCATTATAGCAATTAAACGAGTTCCAAATGGCATTCATATCAATTAAATCAATTTCATGCATTTTTAACTCAAAAAGTCAACAATTTTGCTCAAAAATCATGTTTAGGATCAAAGTTTCAATCATTTAGCAACCAACACATGTTACACTACTTAATTTAGCATAAACTAACAACAAAATTCGGCCATAACCCGTTTATATCAAAAAGCCCCAATTTTGCTCAAGGACACAAACCCTAGATTACTCAAAATTTGAAGTTTAAGGCTTCTAATCATGTTAAATAGCATCAATCTAGGTTATACAAGCATAATATACAAACAATTTAAGCACAATTAGACTAGAAATCATCAAAATCAAATTAGGTATAATTTTTCTCAAGAACACTAAAAATCCAGATTAAAGAATGTTTAGATGTAGAAATTATCAATCTCCTTGAGAAACTTCTTGGTAGGATTCTTCTCAACATGATTTTAGCAAAAAATTTGATGATTAAAGGTGAAAAATTACGAATTTGAGAGTGTTTTGTGTGTGTATTTCGCAGAAATATTGGGTATGTGTGTGTTGGGGGACTGGTCTGTCGACCAGTCAAGGTGTTCTGGGTTTTGGAAGCTCCGCGAGTGCGGATGTTTCTCTACTGAGAAGCTCCGCGAGTGCGATACTCTCTCTTTTTCTTTAATATATAAAACCTTTATTCATAAAATAATTAATTGATTAATTTTTAAAATTTTGTTTCCTTTTTATTTAGGCAGAGGTTGTTTCGGTACGTTTACCTAGTCCATCCCTCGACAAAATTTAAAATTTGTCATTTTAAAGCGTTTGTTTTAAAAGCAAAGTTTTTTGGGTTTTTTTTTAATGTTTTTGGCATACTTTAAATCAATAATTAAAAATAATGATAACAAAATTTCTCGTCCCGCCCTCGGGTAAAGCAATTTCGGTTCAACGACCTAGTCTTCAACTCACGACGAATTTTAGAAATCAATTTTTTAACTTAATGAAATAAAGTAAATTTTGTTTTTAAATTCACACCAAACTTAAATTTAAAATGCATAAAATTTCATATAAATATTATTAATATATACATTACTTTTACAAAACTTATATTTAAAATAATATAGTTATATATTAATTTTAAAAACAAGGTAAAAATATTTTTGGTCTTTTATCCCACTTTAATCAATCAAATATTATCAAAAATATGCGTCCCTCTTTTGGGTAAAGTAATTTCGGCTATATTACCTAGTTTTACTCCTGACGAAATTTTGAAATATTTTAAATTGATTGATTAAAGATATTTATATCTTATGAATAAACGATAAATTTCGCAGTGATTAATTAAATTTTTGTATGATATCAATAAATTCGGTTTATTATACCTAATTTTATTGAATATCAATTTAATACTTTATAGCGAACAATTCAGCATCTATTATCAAAAGGTTAAAAGCAATAAATAAAAATAAAAACTGTACATACTTACCTGTGAGATAGAATTTTCAGAGACCTGCTTTAGTCGACTCATAGGAGAGTTGTTCGATTTGGTTTTCCATAGCTACATAAGCATAATCTCGAATTTTCAATAACTTTTCTTCTAAACATATGAACGGTCCTTCTCTGCATAAAGTAACGAACTCGGTATTGGAATATGTCTGATTGTTCGAACATTTCCCTTCGTGTGTCCATCTTTCAAGGTGTCGTGCTCTTCTTTTTGTTGCGGATTTTGATTTTCCTTTACCAAAATGTATCTTATTATGAGTATTCCTGAGTTCTTTTCTCACTTTGTCCATTTTGCCTCTTATGAATGATACCACTTCACTCAGGAATGTGTTATTATTACGTTTAGTAATCATAGCATGTAGTAGTAGACCATGGTTCAAATCAAAGGAATTCTTCATTTCGTAAAACCTAAAAAAACAAAAATTCAGAATGGAGGGAGAAGACTAGTTCTTTAGGATCTGCTAGGGAAAGACCACTCGGATTCCATTTTCGACAACTACACGAAAACAGAAAATCTAACTCCATACAGCATTATATTATCCTTTAAAAGATTTGAATCTCCCCACACTTAGTTAGCTGTGGTGTCGAACTTGTGATTAACTTCATTATTAACTTCAATTGGACCATCAATAATTTTTCATATTTCTGACTTTTGCTTCAATCCATTTGTTGATTTCCTCTGTAACATTCACAAATTCAATTAACATCGCCTTTTCTTTAGACGACAAATTGGATACTAATCGATTACATAAATTAAAGTTCCCCTTAATCCTAGCATCTTGAATTCTTTTATAGAGTTTCTTCATTGAACTGTTAAAAACGGGTTCATCTAATTTCGTATCAACAATGGGGTTCTTTGTTATCGGGTCATCTTTAGGTGTTTCTTCATCTTCCCCACACTTAGGCATTTTTATTGGTTCAACAGTTTTGGTTGGTGGAGATTGAAACTTTCGATTCACAAAGGTGACCGATTTATCACCATGCCTAGGTGTCATTCTACCTTCTCTTACATCAAAGAACGCCTCGGTGGTTGCTAAGAATGGGCTATCTAAAATTAGAGGAATATCAAGGTCTTCCTCCATATTAATAACTATGAAGTTTGCAACAAAGGTCAAACTTCCCACTTTAACAATTAAATTGTTGGCTATTCCAACCGGGTGTTTAATGGTTTGGTCAAATAATTGAACACCTATTTTGGTTGGTCTTAATTTACCTACACCTAATCTTTTGTATAAGGAAAGAGGCATAACATTCGCACTTGCCCCTAAATCTGCGAGCCCATTATACATAGCACCATCATTAAGTAAGCAAGAAATAATAAATTCACTTGGGTCTCCTACTTTAGTAAGTAGAGTTGGTTCGTTAACCTTTTTCGGGTGATCTTTTCTTGGTTCTTTCACTTCTACTTGAACTTCTTGTTCATATTTTTCTTCGTTTCTTGGAATGGGAGGTTTATATAGAAATTCTTCTTCATCACTCCAATTTGAAATTTCTCCATCTTCCACTTTTGGCTTTTCATATGTCGTTGAAAACATATTTATATTTTCATTTTGAGGGTTTTCTTTGGTGGTGAAATTATGATTAACTTCATTGTCAACTTCCATCGGACCATGTATGTAATGTTTAACTCTGTGACCATTAACTTTAAATTCAATCCCATTTAAATTTATTAATTCTATTGTTCCATATGGGAAAACTCTTTTGACTATGAATGGTCCAGACCATCTTGATTTCAATTTTTGAGGAAATAGCTTGAATCGTGAATTGAAAAGAAGAACTCTGTCTCCTTCCTTAAATTCTTTTGAACTTTTGATTCTTTTATCATGCCATTTCTTCGTTCTTTCCTTATTGATTAACGAATTTTCGTATGCATCATGTCTTAATTCCTCTAATTCGTTTAGTTGACTTAATCGTAGACGTTCAACTTCATGCAAATCAAGATTACATATCTTCAAAGCCCAAAATACTTTGTGCTCAATTTCTACTGGAAGGTGACATGCTTTTCCGTAAACGAGTTTAAAAGGTGTGGTGCTAATTGGAGTTTTGTAGGCTGTTCTAAAAGCCCAAAGTGCATCCTCCAATTTCATGGACCATTCCTTCGGATTTGACCCTACAGTTTTCTCTAGAATACGTTTTAAAGCTCGGTTGGTATTTTCAACTTGTCTAATTGTTTGTGGATGATAAGCAGTTGAGATTTTAGGAGTTACTCCATATCTTTTGAGAACTTTCTCAAGTTGGTTATTACAAAAATGAGTACCCCGATCACTTATTAAAGCTTTCAGTGTTCCGAACCTAGCAAAAAGACGTTTTAAGAAGTTGACTACAACTCGTGCATCGTTAGTTGGGAGAGCTTGTGCTTCCGCCCATTTAGATACATAATCAATGGCAACGAGAATGTAGAGATTATTATGAGATTTTGGAAATGGACCCATAAAGTCAATACCCCAAACGTCGAATACTTCACATACTTGAATGACGTTTTGTGGCATTTCATCACGTTGACTTATTTTTCCGGCCCTTTGACATGCATTACAGGATTTACAAAGAAGGTGTGCTTCTTTGAAAATTGTAGGCCAATAGAATCCAGCGTCATAGACTTTCCTTGCTGTGAGTTGAGGCCCATAATGCCCTCCTGTTGGTCCTGTGTGACAATGGTTTAAGATTTGACTAGCTTCATCTCCGAATACGCATCGGCGTATTATTCCATCGGGACAACTTTTAAACAGATGTGGATCTTCCCAAAAATAGTGTTTTATATCACTAAAGAATTTCTTTCATTTTTGATATGACAACCCATTTTCAAAGAATCTACATACTAAGTAGTTTGCAAAGTCTGCAAACCATGGAATTTCATTATAATCGATCTTCAATAGATATTCATTAGGAAAGTTATCTTGTATAGCCGATTCATTTAGAACTTCTAATTCAGGATTTTCAAGACGAGAAAGATGATCAGCGGCGAGATTTTCTGCTCCCTTTTTGTCTCGGATTTCAATATCGAACTCTTGTAAGAGTAAGATCTAACGAATTAATCATGGTTTAGCATCTTGTTTTGAAAACAAGTATCTAAGAGCAGAATGATCAGTATAGACGACTGTTTTAGCTAGAACGAGATATGAACGAAATTTGTCAAAAGCAAAGACAATAGCAAGGAGTTCTTTTTCAGTAGTTGTGTAATTCATTTGTGCTCCTTGTAACGTCTTACTAGCGTAATAAATAGGTTGAAATCGTTTTTCAATCCTTTGTCCTAAAACGACTCCCATTGCAAAATTACTTGCATCGCACATGAGTTCAAATGGTAGATTCCAATTTGGAGTTATCATGATCAGCGCATTAGTGAGTTTTTCTTTAAGAATATTAAAAAATTTGATGCATTCATCTAAAAAGATGAATGGAGCATCTTTTTCTAGGAGTTTATTCATAGGAGTGGCAATTTTAGAAAAATCTTTTATGAAACGTCGGTAAAAACCAGCATGCCCTAGAAAACTCCTAACTCCTCTAACATTGGTGGGATGTGGAAGTTTAGCAATTACATCTACTTTATCTCTATCCACTTCAATTCCTTCCTTTGAAATTTTATGACCAAGAACGATGCCTTCTTTAACCATGAAATGGCATTTCTCCCAATTAAGAACTAGATTTGATTGCTCGCATCTAATAAGCATTCGTTCAAGATTAACTAGACATGTTTCAAAAGTATCACCGAAGACTGAAAAGTCATCCATGAAAACTTCCATGCACTCTTCTATCATGTCGTGAAAAATCGCCATCATGCACCTTTGAAAGGTTGCAGGGGCGTTGCAAAGTCCAAATGTCATGCGTTTGTAAGCAAAAGTACCATAAGGGCACGTGAAGGTGGTTTTCTCTTGATCATCGGGTGCGATTGGAATTTGAAAGTATCCGGAGAAACCGTCAAAAAAACAATAGTAACTATTCCCAGCTAACCTTTCCAACATTTTATCAATGAAAGGTAAGGGAAAGCGATCTTTTCTGGTGGCGTCATTTAATTTTCTATAATCAATACAGACACACCATCCTGTTACAGTCCTAGTAGGAATAAGCTCATCTTTTTCATTTGTGATGACAGTCATACCACCCTTCTTAGGTACGCATTGAAATGGGCTTACCCATGGACTATCAGAGATTGGATAAATTAAACCTGCATCTAGCAGTTTAATAATTTCTTTCTTAACAACATCTTGCATATTAGGATTTAGTCTTCGTTTGCGTTGCACATATGTTTTATGACCTTCTTCCATAAGGATTTTATGTGTGCAATACGAAGGACTTATTCCTTTAATGTCATGAATCTTCCATGCAATAGCTGGTTTATGAGCTTTTAGCACAGAAATGAGTTGAGATTTTTCATTTTTCAGTAAGAGAAGACGATATTATTACAGGTAATTCAGATTCACCATGTAAATAAGCGTATTCCAAATGGTTTGGAAGTGGCTTTAACTCTAATATCGGTGGTTCTTCTATCGATGATTTATATCGATATCTGTCTTCCTCTTTTAGCATTTGAAGTTCTTCTGTTGTTGGTTCGTATTCATTAGCCATGAGTGTAGCTACTATTCAGCTTCATCAATTAGTTCAGTTCCTTCTCCTAAAGAACATTCTCATGTTCCTTCTAATTCTGGAAATTCTTGTAACAATTCTGCATGTGAATCTATAGTTTGAATATAATAACATGTATCATCTGCAGATTTCGATTGTTGCATGGCTCTATTAACAGAAAAGGTAACACTCTCATCCTCTATACTTAGGGTCAGTTTCTTACCAAACACGTCTATTATTGCTTTAGCCGTGTTTAAGAATGGTCTTCCTAATATGAGAGGAACTCGAGAATCTTCTTCCATATCCAGAATAACAAAGTCTACTGGAAATACTAAATTACCAACTTTAACTAGCATGTTCTCCATTATCCCTCTAGAATATTTTACTGATCGGTCTGCTAGTTGTATGCTTATTCGTGTTGGTTTCGATTCTCCAAGGTCTAGTTTAACGTATAATGAATACGGCATTAAATTTATACTAGCACCTAAGTCTGCCAATGCTTCTATTGAATTAAGACCACCCAGAAAATATGGAATTGTGAAACTTCCTGGATCTGAGAGTTTTTCTGGTATCTTATTCAACAGCACTGCAGAACAATTAGCATTCATTGTGACAGCCAAAATTTCTTCCATTTTCTTTCTATTTGTGATTAGATCTTTCAGGAATTTAGCATATCTTGGCATTCCTGAAATCACATCAATGAAAGGAAGATTGGCATTTATTTGTTTAAACATATCCAAGAATTTGGATTACTCGGCTTCAAGTCTTTCTTTTCTCATTTTACTCGGGTAAGGAAGCGGTGGTTGGTATGGTTTAACATAAGGCTTTGCCTTAACTGTGTTATCTTCGTTAACCTTTTCAACTACCGGTTCTGATTCCTTCTCTTGCTCAGGCTGTGGTACCTGTGTAGTAGGAATAGAGTTATCAGAAATTACAGGCATTTCAGGCGGTTTAAGTGTAATACCACTTCTTGTGGTAATGGCTTTAGTTGTTTCATTTTGGGGGTTAGCATTTGTGTCGTTGGGTAGACTCCCCGATTTTCTTTCTCCAATTAACCTTGCTAGGTTGCTCACTTCATGTTCCAGATTTTGGATTGAAGCTTGTTGATTTCTAAATGCTTGAGCATTTTGCTCATTAGTTTGTTTCTGAGATGTGAAAAACTGCGTTTGAGATTCAACTAGCTTCGACATCATATCTTCTAAATTTGGCTTTTTATCATCGGTTTGTGGTGGTTTATTTGGAAAAATAGGTCTTTGTTGGTTGTAAGTATTATTAGATACTTGTTGATTGCTAGGACCTTGTTGATTGTTGTATGGAACATTTCGGTTATAATTCTGATTTTGATTGTAGTTTGGTCTTGGCGGTTGATAATTATTTTGATAATTATTTCCAGGCCTTTGGTTCATGTATGAAACATTCTCTCTTTGTTCTATTGTTTGTTCAATACTGAGACAATCTTTTATCAAATGTGGTCCTCCACACTGCTCACAACTAATTCGTATTGCGTGAATATCTTTAGTCATCTTTTCCATTCGTCTCTCGAAAGCATCTAACTTTGCGGAAATGGAATTAAAGTCATGGCTAGAATCGGCTCTAGCCGCTTTAGATGATCTAACGATGTCTTTTTCTTGATGCCACTCATGTGAGTGGGAGGCTGTGTTATCAATAATTTTGTAAGCTTCAGTTGCGGTTTTCTTCATAATGGAACCACCAGCTGCTATGTCGATATCTTTTCGTGTAGTAATGTCGTATCCTTGGTAGAATATTTGTACTATTTGATAAGTGTCTAAACCTTGTTGAGGACATCCTCTCAACGATTTTCCGAATCTTGTCCACGCCTCATATAGAGTTTCATTTAGCTTTTGTGTGAACGTAACAATTTCTCCTTGAAGTCTCACGGCTTTAGATGCCGGAAAGAATCTTTTAAGAAAATTTTCAACTAAAACATCTCATGTATCAATCGCCCCTTTAGGTAACGATTCTAACCAATCTTTGGCTTCTCCCTTTAAAGTACAGGAAAATAACATCAGATAGATCTGTTCATCCTCAACTTCTCTGATTTTAAATAGAGTACAGATCCTATTAAAGGTTCGAAGATGTTCGTTTGGATCTTCTTTTGGTGTACCACTAAATTGGCATTGATTAGTTATCATGTGAAGGATTTGTCCTTTGATTTCATAATCTGGAGCATTAATGTCTGGTTGAGTAATTGCATGATCTTGGCCAGTGCGTGTAGCTCTCATTCGATCCTCTATACTTAGAGGTTCCTAATTTTCCATAATTGAGTTTGTTGAATCTGAATCACTAGGGGATTCTGATTTAATGGTTTCTTCCTCGACAATCTCTGGATGAGTTATTTGTGGTTCAGGAGGAATGATTAGTGGTTCAGGATCTCTGAATTGTCCTTGAATATCCTCCGGGTTCTCAATTGTGAGGTCGGGTTCAAAAAATGGATTATCAGAAATTTGAATTGGAGTACTTGTTTGACTAGATGAAGATTCTAAAGAAAAATCAATGGCGACAATATTTGCTAAATGTCTTGATCGAGTTACAGGTGGTGAACGTATGAAAGGTGGTGAACGTTTTGCTCGGTGCATTCACTGAATATCCTATTAGTTATAAAAATAAAAATTATATAAGTTATCAAATTAATAGACTTTTCTGATTTTGCCCACGTTTTGAATAGCCAATAGATACAGCAGGTAGCCAGGACCCTTTAAATTGGAAGCCCACAACTCGCCACTAACAAATCCAACTATTACTACGAACCAGAAAATTTTGGATGTCTATCAATTTAACCGCTTAAAATAATTTTTCGTCGAAGTTTAAAGAAGATAAAAAAATTCGATGTCCTAAAAACTAGAGCGTAGAAATGAGAAAGAAAAAGAGCGTCGAAAAATAAGAGGTCGAAAAACAAACGTCGAAAAATAAAAACTCGAAAAATAAGAAAGTAAAGCGTCGAAACTTAAAAGCCTAAAAACTAAAAATTAAAACTTGCGTCTAAAGGTATTAAAGCTTAAAAGGAATTCTAAATCAAAAATGGCAATTACTTAAAAGGCACTAAAATCTAAAACTGCGTCGCAAAATTCTAAAGTGCCCAAATCTTAATTCTAAAGAAAAAGCACTTAAGGGATTTTACGGAAAAGCTTAAAAGTCTAGAAGTATAAAATAACTACGGCAAAATACTAAGTTTAAAACTTATTACGAACGAAAAATGTACAAATATTTAAATATATACAATTTATAAAAAGGGACAAAAAAGATAGAATTACTTATTTTTATAAAAATATTATTTTTATATTATTTTATAAAAGTATTAATTTTATATATTTAATAATAATTAATAAACTTAATATTACTAAATAAAACTAAAACTAAAACTAAAACTAAATACTAATTAAATAAATAAATACCTAATTAGGTTAATAATAATAATAATAAAATTAAACCCTAATTACGTAATTAATGCTGTACTAGGTTCAGCTTGTCAGACGGCTCCGCGACTGCGGATTTTTACTGCCCAAAGAGCTCCGCGACTGCGGAGTATTGCAGTTCAGAATTGTGCAGGCTCAAAATTCGCAGGTTCAATTTTTTTATATTTATATTTTTTTATTTTTAATTTTCTGATTTTAATTTATAGAAAATAAAACTTATATTTTAAAAACTTAAATTAGAAATAAATTTATAAACTAAATATTAAAAATATAACTTATATATATATATATATATATATATATATATATATATATATATATATATATATATATATATATATATATATATATATATATATATATATATATATTTCTATTTTATTTATTTAAAACTTATATAAAAATATATTTTTACAAAAATAGATTAAAACTTAATAAAAATCTCTTTTTTTTATATAGCGTTTCGCTTCGGCATTGATGAGTTCCCCGTCAGCGGCGCCAAAAACATGATGTGTGCGAGGGGTACGTAATACTATTAATTTTTATTACGAAATACTATTAAATACGATACAATTTTACACAAGTTATTTATTTATTGAATGGATATACCTAAACCTTGCTACAACACTTATAGGCAGTGTACCTAATCGTAGAGTAGTGTAGTTTTTAGTAAGTCCGGTTCGTTCCACAGGGATCTGCTGAGTTTAACGCTATATTTTTAAACACTATATTTGTATAAATATATATATAAGTAATATTATTATTATTATAAAATGGGGGTTTTACCGTTTAATGACCGGTTTGTCGATTTTATGTCTTAAGTCACAATTAAAACCTAATGCAAAATATTAAATATAAAAATAACTTATTTTAAAGCGTAAAGTAAATGACGATAAATAAAAATGCGATAAAATAAAAGTACGATAATTAAAAGTGCAATAAAATAAAAGTACGATAAATAAAAGTGTGATGAGATATAAAATAAAGGAATTATGCTTATTTAAACTTCCGTAATCATGATGTTTGACGTGTTGATTTTAAATTGATACCATGGGTTAATTGTCCTTTGTCCTGGATTATTCGATATGTCCATCTGGTTTTGTCCATAATAGTCCATCGGTCATAATTATAAAGTGCGAAAGTCTTCGTCAAATTACCCTTATATCCGAAGTCAAATATTCTAACTAATTGGGGACTTAAACTGTAACAAGGTCTTAATACTTTGTATAATGAATACACCAGGTTATCGACTGCGTGTAATCCAAGGTTTTAATACTTTGTTAACAATTACACCAATTACCCTTGAATTCAATCCACCCATGTTTTAATGAGTCCAGTGACTATTAATTCATCCCCGTGTCCGGTCAAATGAATAATTATTAGTATTGATAAATATCCCGCCCACCGTATCCAGTCAAGCGTATGTGGTTATATATAAATACGTCAAATTATAAATCTCTATATTAAATCAACGATATATCATTTAATTAATATAAAGCCCATTAATAGCCCATGGTCTAATTTCCACAAGTGTCGATCTTTTGTTCAAACCCCAGTTATGGTCCAAAACCCAATTACCCAGTCTTTAATATTTAGTACAACATCACGATTACTTCGGCTTAAATAAACATAATAATAACTTAGCTACGAGACATTAATTTAAAAAGGTTGAACATAACTTACAATGAGTATTAATCACGTAGTGTTACACGGACAGAGTTTCGACTTACAAACTTAAAACATTCGCCACTATAACCTTATTATTATTAACTTAATATTAAAATTATAATTATAATTATAAAATATAAATATATATATTTCGTATGTGATCAGAGAAAGGAAAAGAAAAAGGTGTAAAGAAATCGGCATAATGCGCGGCCTTTTATAGGCCCACTTTAAACTGTACAGCTTCGCAATCGCGGTACTTTTCTTCCTCACAGCTCCGCAGTCGCGGAGCTTTGGATTCCAGCTCACCAAATGAATTAAACGTGGGCTGCTGATTATTTATAATATATAATATTATATATAATTAATTATATATTATATTATATTCTTGTGCATAGTTGACTTGTAATTTTAGCTCCGTTGAGTCGCACGTTGATAGTTGGTTCATGTTTCGGTTCTGGATTTTCGAACGCCTTTTCGTACACTTAGATATCTTGTACTTTGCATTTTGCGGCTTGTACTCTTATCATTTTTAGACGTTTCTCATCAATAATTTGAACCACTTGAATTGTATCTTGTACATTTGAGCTTTTTGGTCATTTGCGTCTTCAAATCGTCGAATCTGTCTTTTGTCTTCACTTTTTATTATTTAAACGAATATTACTTGTAAATAGAACAATTGCAACTAAAAGCTTGTCTTTCTTGAAGGATAATGCTATGAAATATATGTTCGTTTTTAGCATTATCAATTCGTAATCTTCTACATGAGCTCCATTGCCCGCATTCGTCTATCACTCTTGTATACTATGACAACATTAGTGCTGTTTACATGTCTGGAAATCCGGTGCAACATCAGCGCACCAAACACATTGAGATTGACATCCATTTTGTCTGTGATCTTGTCCTTAAGGGTCATGTTCGGGTACTTCTTGTTCCTTCTCGGTATCAGTTTGCAGACATCTTCACCAAAGGCCTACCTACTACACTTTTTGATGAGTTTCGATCCAGTTTGAGCGTTCACCCAGCTCCCGCTACAACTGCGGGGATGTTAGACTGTCATATTTAGCCCATATTTTGTCATATGTTTTCTATGTATGCCCATGTTATAAGGGCCTTGCTTTGTCTCCAAGTTACCTAGCCCATTATGTTTGCTTTGTAATTGCCTATATATGCAGATGCCTCATACGTTTGAGGCACATCACAATTAATAAAATATCACAACCTTTTTCATAAATTAACAATTCAAATGTGGATCTAACTATTAGTCCGTATCTAATAGAGAATTGTATTCAAGGTACAAATGTAAATAAAATTTGTTTTCTAAACAAATTCCACTCTTTCAATTTCATTATTTTATGTAAACCATTTTTTTTTTTTAATCCCGCATATACAAAAGATTATTAGACTTTTAACCTAATCAAATAGATAAAACCAATAAACTTATTTGCAAACAAGAACATTGTCAATAACGTGATTATTTATTTTCAGAGTAAAAGAAAGATTAAAAAATAGACGTTCTATGACACCATCAAATAAAAGTTCTGGTTTCGCCTCTACTATGTGCTTAAAATCTATGTTATGGAGATATATAGGTTGATACTCCATAGTAAAATTTCATGAAATTAACAGCAAAAATATTATTAGAATCATAGGATTGTAGCGATGTTATTTTGGATTTTTTCTAATTTTGGACACTGATTGGGAGCTTACGGTGGCCCAAATTATTACTGTATCTTAGTTTTAAATCCAAATGGTGAAAAGTTATGATAATAAGATTCGTGTAGATCTTTGACCATTACAAATGTAGGAAATGGAATTTGCATTACTTAAAAGATCGCTTGCATTATTGAAATGTGGGAGCCAATTGTTAGAAAGTTCAAAAAGAAGCTTGCCGGGTGGAAATGTAGATGCCTTTCGTTTGGAGGGCGTTTGGTTATGGTAAATGTGGTTATTTCAATCCTCCCACCACACTATATGTCTATTTATAAGGCTCCGGTGGCGGTTATCATGCAACTCGAACGTTACCGGAGAAACTTTCTTTGGGGGTGGGGGGGGGGGGGGGGGGGGGGGGGGGGGGGGGGTTGCCTCAAAAAGAAGACGTGCTTAGTTAAATGGGAAAACGTTTGTCTTCCGAAGGAAATGGGTGGGCTTGGAGTTACGCCTCTCCGTTTAAAATATATAGTGATGCTTGCCAAATGGTGGGCAAAGTTCCATTCTAACAAGCCATGCCTATGGAAATCTATTGTGATGTCTTCCTTTGGTTGTTCTTTGGGGAGTAGTCTTATGCATAGTGGTTCATCAAGTCAAGTCTCTCATCGTTCTCCAATTTGGAAAGATTTGGTTCGCTTGTAACATGATCCGGCTTCCCAAAGCATACTTGGTCCGAATGTTTGGAAATGAAAAGTAGGGAATGGTGTTAATATTTTTTTTTTGCACGATGTTTGGTTTAACGACCACGCTTTAAAAGATTCCTTTCCTTCCTTATTTGCTTCAACTAGCCTTCCAATAATCAAGGTTAGTCAGTGTTTTTTATTCAATCAACCCGACTGTTTTCTGTTTTGTGAGAACAACTTGGGCTTTAATCGCCCTCTGTCTTTCCATAACTCGGCCCAAGTTGCTGACTTGGGCCTTTCAATGGCTACTGTCCAATTAAATGTGATGGTTGATGATATGCTATTTTGGTCGGCTTCTTCAGATTGTTCCTATACGGTGTCTGATGCAATACGGGTTATAATCCAATCAAAGTTTGATAGCTCCCCGTCGTGGCCGAAAATCGTTTGGGGTAACAATGTTCCGTCTAAAGTTATGTTATTTCATTGGCTCGCAATGCGCAATAGTATTCCCTTTTACGACGTCCTTATTAGTAGACATATTTTACCCGCCTCACAATCCAATTTGTGTATTTGGTGTTTGGAAGACGTTGAAACGGTCAACCACCTTTTGATACATTGCAAGTGGTCTTTTAAACTTTGGCCGGACCTTTTTAGTTGGTGAAATTTGGTATGGGTTATCCCGGGTACAATTGAAGTTTTTTCTCTTGATTAGTTTCACGGTATGGGTATTCGAGCGTGAAGCGTCCCGTTCATATCGAATATAAACGTCACGTACTCATTGGTGTCATTGCGAGGTATTGACCTCTATATGTGACATTTTTCAAAATCTGCATACGTTTTTATAATACAAACCATAACCTTTATTATAATCAAAGGTTCAAACAGAATAATAATGATTATCGTTTAGCGATAATCTTAGTTTTACAAACTTTACATTTGATAATAACAATACGATTTCCAACATATTTCACATTACAAATCTTCCGATATGCAGTTTTATTTTTGACACAAATATGCATACTCCAAATCCTGCTTAAATTCGGCATAATGCAGCGGAAGCTTTTAATTATCACCTGAGAATAAACATGCTTAAAACGTCAACATAAAGTTGGTGAGATATAGGTTTAATGCTAGCAGCGTTATAAATATAGACCACAGGATTTAATATACATAAACGTTTTAATAAAAATATTCTAAGTGGTTGAGCACTTGATAACCATACTTAACATTTAATCAACGTCGCATATTCCCTTTATTATGAAATCTCACTACACCGTACCAAGTGTAGTCACCAAAACGAAGTACTGTGCAACCGTTGAATACTTGTCGTCCAGTCCGGTTGGGGTTGTCAGGCCCGATAGATCTACCAACAGGATT
The DNA here is from genome assembly GCF_046630445.1 of Rutidosis leptorrhynchoides. Classification (NCBI taxonomy): domain Eukaryota; kingdom Viridiplantae; phylum Streptophyta; class Magnoliopsida; order Asterales; family Asteraceae; genus Rutidosis; species Rutidosis leptorrhynchoides. The sequence continues at coordinate 387,735,632 of NC_092337.1, forward strand.
CGCGTTTACAATACCTCATGTAAATAGTAGTTACCAAGTTACAGGGAAGTATGCCAGTGGTACAACTCAACGTAGAATATATATATTTTTAATCACTTGTGTCCATAACGTAAATCATAAAATTCATGTATTCCCATCCCAAAATATTTAGAGTTTAAAAGTGGGACTATATAATCACTTTTGCTTTGAAGATATTTAACACAACTTGGTCTCCGATAGATATCACGAACCTAACCATATATATAATATATTAACATATTTTCTTTTCAAATAATCGTTACATATATACTTATAATACTTTTAATATCTATTAGTCCGTAGTTAGCAGTCTGATGTTAGTGGTCCACAATTAGTTGCTCAATAAAATAAATAAATAAAGACCGCATCGTATTCGTATTGATCAGAATTAATCTCGACCCATGGTACCATGTTGTCAAATGACGTGTTGCGTACATAAAATACCGTGTTGTCAAATGACGTGTTGCGTACAATCATGAGGTCTTATAATTAATCTTCTCGTGTTGTTTACGGGTGGTCCTGAACTATATAAAATCAAATCATAAGTAAATATATATAAAATATCATATTAATTAGCAAAGATATGATTAGTTTAGTTTTACTCCAATTAATTTCGTAGCTAAACTAGCTTTGGATACCCAATTTTGTTTTAGCCGTAGTTTCTTCAATATAACTCCGTTTTTGTTGGTTCAACTTGCCACTTCCTTGGATCGAGTCATTATTTATGAATATGAACTGTAAATACCTTAGTTTGCATTCAAAATCACAGGTTATAGGTCAAACTTTGGTGAATCTTATGAAAATGATCATTTCCGTTGTAAAAACAACATCTAGATGATCATTTTTACAAAAATACTTACACTTTGAGTTACACCATGAGATTTTTATATATTAACATATTCATAATAAATATCATTTTTCCAGAATATAAACTTTCAATTCAAAGTTTAAGATGGTTTTTAATTATCCAACCCAAAACAGCCCCCGGTTGCACTCCAACGATGTAGATTCAGTTTTAAGGTGTTCTTTGTAAAATCAAGTTGTATCTTGTTAAGTTAGCATATCATTATGATATATTACAATTCTTGAAGTGTTTTAAAAGTCAAGTTAGAAGGATCTATTTAGTTTGTGAACAAGTTTGAAATCATTCAAACGATGTTCTTATTGTTATAATTTGTATATTCTTAGTAAGATAGTTATAATTGAACAAGATGATGAACAAAGGTTATACCTCAAGTATGATGAAGAAAGTTACTGAATAAACAAGATATGAACTTGTTCTTGATGACTTGGAAGATTAAGAAGAGAAATCATGAAAGAAACAAAGGTTGTAAGTAAGTTTATATCTTGATTTAAGATAATTAACTTACATGAATTGAATCAAAGTTTAAACATAGTTTTACCTTGATTATGGAGCTAGAAACTTATGAAGACTTTGAAGAACTCTTGAAGGTTGAAGATGAGAGAGTTTAGAAGATCATTTATCTTAAAATACATTTGATATGGAAGTATATGTATGTATATAAAAAAACGTGTATATGTATGTATATATATAGATTTTAAGTTTTGATTTTTAGCTCATAAGTCTTCCTAATTGATCCCACATGTTGTTGACTAACAATAGCTGCTAAGAGCAGATAATTGAGGTCTAATAATTGGTATTTATCAATAGTAAATACATCTAGAAGCTGTGTATAATACGGGTACATATACCCTAGGTATACGTGTAGAAATCTTGAGAAAACGGAACGAGAATTCAAATATAACTATCTTTTGTGAATATACTTATATTGTTTTATATATTTAAGTCCTTTAAAGTAATTAAATACGTATTTATACGATACCTATATAAACATTATAGATTATAGGTATATATGTCAAAGAACGTTACGTATAGTTACCGTTTTGAAAACTTAAGTTAGTAGTCTCAAAGTATACTTATAACTCATTGTTATTAGTACACAATGATATGTTAAACCATCCTTAGATCATGTTAAATATGTATAAACACGTATATGTACACAATCGTATAATTATCGTATGTTATATAGTTCGTGATTATCATCGGTCAAATTGGACGGTCAAACGTTGTGTAAAACTCTTTTCAAAAACACAAGACTCAACAATTTGGATTGCTTATCATGTTGGTAATGTTTAATTTATGTAGATATTAATCTCATATGTATAAAACGGTCGGAAAAATCCGGGTCGTTACAGTACCTACCCGTTAAATAAATTTCGTCCTGAAATTTTAAAGTTGTACCTATTTTGCGTTCTCGGGAAACAAATGTGGGTACTTTTGTTTCATCTGATCCTCTCATTCCCAAGTAAACTCGGGACCCCTTTGAGCATTCCAACGAACCTTAACGATTGGTATGTTGCTCTGCTTGAGCTGTTTAACTTCACGGTCCATGATTTCGACTGGTTCTTCTATGAATTGTAGTTTCTCGTCGACTTGGATTTCTTCAAGAGGAATGGTGAGGTCTTATTTTGCAAGAAACTTCTTAAGATTTGAAACGTGAAACGTATTATGTACTCCGGCGAGTTGTTGTGGTAACTCAAGTCGATAAGCTACCGGTCCAATGCGTTCGATGATCTTGAACGGGCCTACATACCTTGGGTTCAGTTTACCCCTTTTGCTGAAACGTATTACACCTTTCCAAGGTGACACCTTTAGCATAACCATGTCACCGATCTGAAACTCTAATGGTTTCCTTCGGACATCGGCGTAGCTCTTTTGGCGACTACGGGCTGTTTTCAATCTCTCCTTGATTTGTACTATCTTCTCAGTAGTTTCATGTATGATCTCGGGGCCAGTTAATTGTTGATCTCCTACTTCATTCCAACAGATAGGGGATCTACACTTCCTTCCATATAGTGCTTCGAATGGTGCAGCTTTAATGCTCGTATGATAACTATTATTATACGAGAATTCTGCTAATGGTAGATATTTATCCCATCCATTTCCAAAATCGATCACACATGCCCTGAGCATGTCTTCAAGAGTCTGAATTGTTCTTTCACTCTACCCATCAATTTGTGGATGATATGCGGTGCTCATATCCAAACGAGTTCCTAGGGCCTCCTGTAGTGATTGCCAAAACTTTGATGTAAATCTACTATCATGATCGGATATAATGGAAATAGGTATTCCATGCCTTGAAACAATTTCCTTTATGTATAATCTTAATAGTTTCTCTATTCTATCTGTTTCCTTTATAGGCAAGAAATGTGCAGATTTAGTGAGACGATCAACTATTACCCAAATGGTGTCATAACCCCATGCAGTCTTGGGTAACTTCGTGATAAAATCCATGGTAATACCGTCCCACTTCCATTCTATGATTTCTGGTTATTGAAGTAACCCTGACGGCTTCTGGTGTTCTGCTTTGACTTTGGAACAAGTTAAACATTCCCCGACATTTGTTGCAACGTCTGTCTTTAAATTAGGCCACCAATAATGCATCTTAAGATCTTGATACATCTTTCCAACTCCAGGATGTATCGAGTATCTTGTCTTATGTGCCTCGTTCAATATCAACTTCCTTAATCCACCCAACTTTGGTACCCAAATACATTTTGCAAAACATCGAATTCCGTCTTCCCGTATAACGAGTTACTTTTCATACTTCTTCATTATTTCATTTCCTATGTTTTCCTTAGTAAGAGCTTCTCGTTGAGCCTCTTTGATTTGTGAGTTGAGATTCATGCGAATTTTTATGTTCATCGCTCGTACTCGAATTGGCTCTCGTTCCTTTCTGCTTAGAGCGTCAGCCACTACATTCGCTTTCCTGGGATGATAGCGAATCTCACAATCATAGTCGTTTATCAGTTCGACCCACCTACGTTGCCTCATGTTCAGCTGTTTTTGATCGAAAATATGTTGAAGGCTTTTATGATCTGTAAACACAGTGCATTTAACCCCATATAAGTAGTGTCTCCATATCTTCAATGCAAACACTACTGCTCCCAGTTCTAGATCATGCGTCGTATAATTTCGCTCATGAATCTTCAATTGTCGGTATGCGTACGCAATAACACTTTTTCGTTGCATAAGGACGCAACCAAAACCTTGTTGCGAAGCGTCACAATATATCTCAAAATCATCGTTCCCTTCAGGTAACGATAAAATAGGCGCTGTAGTCAACTTTTTCTTCAGTAATTGAAATGCACTCTCCTGCTCAGAAGTCCATTCATACTTCTTCCATTTTTGTGTTAACGCTGTTAATGGTTTAGCTATTCGGGAAAAATCTTGAATAAACCTTCTATAATAATCGGCTAAACCCAAAAATTGACGTATTTGTGTTGGTGTCTTAGGAGTCTCCCATTTTTCAATGGCCTCAATTTTAGCTGGATCAACCTGAATTCCTTTGCTACTAACAACGTGACCAAGAAATTGCACTTCTTTCAACCAAAATGTACACTTAGAAAATTTAGCGTATAACTGTTCTTTTCTTAACAATTCTAATACCAACCTTAAATACTGCTCATGCTCTTGCTCATTTTTGGAATAGATGAGAATATCATCAATGAAAACGATAACAAACTTATCTAGATACGGACTACAAACTCGATTCATGAGGTCCATGAATACAGATGGCGCATTCGTTAATCCAAACGGCATGACCAAAAATTGGTAATGACCGTAGCGTGTCCGGAAAGCAGTTTTTGGAATATCTTCTTCTTTGACGCGTAGTTGATGATAGCCCGATCTTAGATCGATTTTTGAATAAACACATGATCCTTGCAGTTGATCAAATAAGTAGTCAATTCTCGGTAGTGGATACCGATTCTTGATAGTTAACTTATTTAATTCACGGTAATCTATACACATTCGGAATGATCCATCTTTCTTCTTGACAAATAAAATCGGAGCTCCCCACGGTGAAGTGCTCGGTCGAATGAAACCACGGTCCAGTAATTCTTGTAACTGGCTTTGTAACTCTTTCATCTCAGATGGTGCAAGTCTGTATGGAGCACGAGCCACTGGTGCAACTCCTGGTACTAGATCTATTTGAAATTCTACAGATCTAATTGGTGGTAATCCGGCAACTCTTCCGGAAAGACTTCAGGAAAATCTTTTGCTACAGGCACGTCGTTGATGCTCTTCTCTTTTTCCTTCATTTCGACTTTATTAACATGTGCTAAGATTGCATAGCACCCTTTCTTCAAGCACTTTTGGGCTTTCAAACAGCTAATGAGTTTTAGCTTTGAGTTACCCTTCTCTCCATAAATCATTACTGGCGTTTTATCCTTTCGAGGAATGCGAATTGCCTTCTTGGTACACACAACTTCAGCTCCTATTTTGGACATCCAGTCCATGCCGACTATTACATCAAAACTTCCTAATTCTACGGGTATCAAATCAATTTTAAACGTTTCTCCGGCTAAATTTATTTTAGAATCACGGCAAATTTTATCGGCTTTAATTAGTTTACCATTAGCTAACTCAATCATGTACTTAGCATCTAGAGGTAATGAAGAACAATTCAATTTAGCGTAAAAGTCTCTACACATATAACTTCTATCGGCACCAGTATCAAATATAATAGATGCTGATAAGTTATTAATGGTAAACGTACCCGTAACAAGCTCCGGGTCTTCACACGCCTCTCTAACATTAATAATGAATGCTCTTCCACGTGCAGGTCCGTTATTCTTCTCTATATTCGGGCACTGGCTCTATAATGACCCTGTTTTCCACACCCATAACAAGTAACAGTGGCCAAGGCAGTTTTATTTGCATTGGTGGCAGGAGTCTTGGTGTCATTGGTAATTGTAACGGGAACCCTACAATCTTCAGTAAGGTGACCCCTTCGATTACAATTGTTGCATACCACATTACAATAACCAGATTGATGTTTGTGGCATCTGTTACATAAAGGATTCTGTCCCTTGTAACCTGAGCTTGAACCACTACCCGCACCTTGCGTGGTTTCTTGTTTCTTGTTGGATTGTTGATGATTACCTTTCCACTTTCTTTTGTTTTCCGATGTCTTGACATCGGTGTTCTTATCCAGAATAATCTGGTCCATCAACTCATTTGCCATGGTGATGGCTTCGTGAATAGTCTTGGGTTTCGATGCTGTAACATTTGCCTTGACATTTTTAGGCAAACCATCTTTGTACAGTTCTATCTTTCGTTCTTCGGTTGGTACCAATTCGGGACATAGCAAAGCTAATTCCATGAATCGCTGATTGTAGTTGGTGAGTTCAGTACCAACAACTTTCAGGCTTCGTAATTCAGCTTCCAACTTTCTAACCTCATTCCTTGGACAATACTCGTTGATTAGCATTGTTTTAAATTCTTCCCATGGAGTATCATAAGCTACATCTCCTCCTACGGCCTTCACATAGTTTTTCCACCATGTGAGTGCACTATCTTGTAGGGTGCACGATGCATACTTAGTCATGTCCTTCTCAATACAACCACTGATTTTAAACACAGACTCACTCTTTTCTACCCACCGGGTTAAACCGACCGGTCCTTCTGTTCCACTGAATGATGAGGGCTTGCAACCTTGAAAAGTTTTGTAGGTGCATCCCACACGTGGATTTGGGTTAACTGCAGCACCTCTTGCAGCCTTGACCCATAACATTCTGTCGTTCACTCGCTGATTGATGAGTTCCTCGATTTCTTGTTCCGTCATTCGGTTCAATCGCGCCATAATCTTCAATAAGAATGAAAAAAATAATTATTCACATGGAATATTATAGATGTAGTGTGTATTTACAGTACATCGTAGCTTATTAATAATATGAACTAGTTATTATTATAAAAGCCTTTTCTTCTTATTACCGTTTTATAATTATATCTAGGGTAGTACCTACCCGTTAAAGTTCATACTTAATAGCTTAGTACGGAAATCAATTACTACCACCCAAATAATACTCAACCATGGAAAATTATTGCATTTCACACTTCACTATTTTACATATGCTTATCTTACATCAAACATTAAGCAAACCACACTAGTAATATTATACAAAACGTTATATGATCCCATGGTTTAAAACAACAGCGCATCGTTTAACCCAAAACGTTTGTGTTCAAAGAAATCGCTTAAAGGTTATCCTGGCTGTCTCCCTGCATTTTGGCTGAGGAGCCGAAGAACTGGATGTCGGGATAGAAATAATAGGAATAGCGGGAATAGGGGTGGAAGTGTCTGGTGGAGTTGGTGCCACAACATCCTCACTAAACTCGGGATTTGGATTTTCCAATTCAATAGCCTTTCATTACTTTCCTCATTCGAACTTGTCTTTCGTAATTTCCTGTATTTCTTCCTCCTCATGATCACTTTCCGGTTCCTCTTCAATTGATTCATCCGGAAATTGTGAGTCTTCCCCAAAGGTGTCGTTTTCATCATCGGATAGGTTAATGACTGAAACACTATCTGAGGATTCTGGTTCGGAGTCGCTGAATGTGATAACAAGTTCTAAGCCAGACATCTATCACACAACAACTAGCTCGTTAGTACCACATAATATTTACATATTAATTTTTTTTTTAACCAACAAGGATAAGCAATAGTTTTCGAAATCAAACACGGTCAAAGTCCAGACTCACTAATGCATCCTAACAAACTCGATAAGACACACTAATGCAAATTTTCTGGTTCTCTAAGACCAACGCTCTGATACCACCTGAAGCGTCCCGTTCATAGCGAATATAAATGTCACGTACTCATTGGTGTCATTGCGAGGTATTGACCTCTATATGTGACATTTTTCAAAATCTGCACACGTTTTTATAATACAAACCATAACCTTTATTATAATCAAAGGTTCAAACAGTCACGGTGTTTAAGACACCACATTGTCATGAGAGTGGAATAGTCGCGGTGTTCAAGACACCACTCATTGTTTTGATTGACGTGTGGATTCGTCGCGGTGTTTAAGACGCCACATTGTCATGAGAGTGAGTTAGTCGCGGTGTTCAAGACATCACCCGGGGGATTAGTGATTACGCGGTGTTTAAGTAACACTAGTGGATGTTATGAACTCCAACGGGCTTTCTTGTACCGTTCCCTTGTATGATTGGTTAACCATGGTTGTGTGAATGTGTATTTAGCATATTACATTGCGAACTATACGCTACTATTGACGCTAGCTTCTTGTGAATTGCGGATCTTGGTTTATGCTTAATGTTTGCATAGTTGTCGAATTGCTAGCTTGTGTACGGTATTGTGTAAGTGATGCAAGTAAGTAGGTTATATATGAACATGTATAATTATTGCATTCACTAAGCGTTAGCTTACCCCTCTCGTTGTTTATCTTTTTAGTCGCAGGTGTGGATAAGGGCAAAGGGGTTATCGGGCATTAGGTGGCCCTTGATGATGTTTTGTTGAAGCTTGGAAGTTGGCCTAACGTTTTGGGTAGTTTAGTCCCAAACCATGCTCAAGTGTCGTTTGGATTATAAACTATCATTTGTAGTGGGTCAAACTTGTATTGAACTTAATTAATGGCCTTCGTGCCTTTTGTAAACATTTAAATTGTTGTACGTTTAAATGAACTTTGTGTAATGGTTTACACGTTTAATTGGCGCGTAAATGTGTATTATTTTAAAAAAAAATATTATCGTATGGAATACGGGTTGGGTTGTTTCAAGTGGTATCAGAGCATGGTCTAAGGGATTTTGGAGACTTGAGATAGGTGCCTAGACTTAGACTTTATTGTGTATGCGCTTTTATGCGGGACTTGTAGGACTTCGGGTCGAAATGGGAATTGTTAGTGCTTAGGTTTATGTGATCTAACCATGCACTAATTGTTTTGTGTTGAAGTTGAAATCATCAAGCGAGATAGACGTTGTACTAACGAGTTGATGCGACGTGCTCGCGTAGCAATGACTAGCTACCATTGCTACGAGTCTAAATCGCGTCAAACAAGCGATGTACGATGATTGTTGAGCAAGATGGGGTGGTATGGAGTGTATGTGTATATATATGTGCCATGTCTTTCGTTTCGTGGTTTGATCTTTTCCGTTTTATAGAATGAAGATGAGAAACGGACACGACACTGATAATGGAGGTACGAGTGAGGACGCTGAGTTGACAGCCAAGATTGAGGCCATCCTTAAAGCTCAAAAGGCGGAGTATCTCGTAGATATCAAGAAGATGTTCCTAGATTCAATTGACGAGCAATTGGTCAATGTAGTCAAAGAACAAGTTAAGGCCATCCTACATGAAGATAATGTGGGAAGACGTGACTTTTTCTATAAGAACTTTAAGGATGCTCAACCACCTACTTTTGAGGGCGAAAGAGACCCGTTGAAGAGTGCCCGGTGGATCTCCGATATGGAGGGGGCTTTCCGTACTTGTGAATGTCCTCTTGATAAGAAGACAAGGTATGGTTGTAGCATGTTGAGAGGTGATGCTAAGCTATGGTGGGATGCGAAAATCCAAGTTTATGGTGAAGAACAATGCATGGATTTTACTTGGGATGAATTCAAGGTGGAGTTTTTCGATGAGTACCGAACTTCAGCCGATCTTACTAGGCTTAAGGACGAGTTACGTTCCTTGAGGCAAGGGTCGATGGATTTGAACACTCTCAAATCCGTGTTTTTGTCCAAGACCCAATTTTGCCCGGAGTATGTCGGGAATGATAAGATGTTGAAAGAAGATTTCTATCGGGTCTTGAATGATAGTTATCAAGAGAAGATAAGTGTGAATGTAGTAAAAAGCTTTGATGAGTTGTTTAACATGGCCAAAGGTTTCGAGGCACTTGTGTTGAGAAAAAGTGGCTTTACCTTGGGCAAAAAGAAGTTTGAAGCTACTAGTCAATCTAATTTTTCTAACAAGAAGCATAAGAAGGGCTCTGAGAGTGTTGGTAGCGTGAAGAAAGGTGCTTCGGGAGATTTTCCTTATTCTTGTCACAATTGTGGACGAAGGGGGCATATGGCCCGTGATTGCACCAAACCATCTTCCACAACCAAACTCACTTGTTATAATTGTGGTAAGGAAGGGCACAAGAAGCTGGAATGTCCTGATTTGATTAATGATAATGTTAAGAGGTTAGAGAAGGCGGCGGGTACGGCCGGGGGGCGAAATTATTTGATGACCAATGATGAGGCCAAGCATTCCAATGAAGTTGTCTCAGGTACTTTCATGGTTAACTCTAATTCGGCAAGGATATTATTTGATAGCGGTGCTAATTTGTCTTTTGTGTGGCCTCGATTTATATTTAAGCTTAACAAACCGCTAGCTAAATTAAGTCGTCCGGTAGAATTCGAAATAGCGGACGGCAAGACGGTGCTAGTGCTTGATGTGTGTAAAAATTGTGATGTTGTGTTTGGTGCCGAAAACTTTAAAATTGATCTCATCCCTATGACTTTGGGTGATTTTGATATCGTTGTTGGTATGGATTGGCTCGATCGAAATAGAGCCGATATCGCATCCCATGAAAAATCTATTCGAGTGAAGACCCCAAGTGGGGAAGAGTTAATTATTCACGGTGATAAGCGTAGGAGACTTGTGCCGATATGCACTTTTGCACGGGCACGTCGTTCTCTTGTTAGTGGTGGCATGGCTTTTCTTACCCATGTTGTTGATACTCGTGACGAGCCACCACCTATACGTGAAATTCCAGTGGTTAGTGAGTTCGAAGATGTTTTTCCGGATGAGTTACCGGGGGTTCCGGCGGAAAGACAAGTAGAATTTCGCATTGAGTTGGTTCCGGGAGCTACTCCCATTGCTAAAACTCCTTATCGTTTAGCGCCAACGAAAATGCAAGAGTTGTTAAATCAAACCCAAGAGTTGCTTGAAAAGGGTTTCATTCGACCGAGTTCCTCGCCATGGGGTGCTCCGGTTTTGTTTGTGAAAAAGAAAGATGGAAGTATGCAGATGTGCATCGATTATAGGGAGTTGAATAAAGTGACGATCAAGAATCGTTATCCATTGCCTCGGATTGACGATTTGTTTGACCAACTCCAAGGTGCGACGTATTTTTCTAAGATTGACTTACGGTCCGGCTATCATCAAGTGCGGGTCCGTGAGGAAGACATAGAGAAAACGGCTTTTCGAACGCGTTATGGGCATTTTGAGTTTGTAGTTATGCCTTTTGGTCTTACGAATGCACCGGCGGCATTCATGGATCTTATGAACCGAGTGTGCCAACCTATGTTGGACAAGTCAGTAATTGCATTCATTGACGACATACTTGTTTATTCTAAGAGTATGAACGAACATGAACGTCATTTGCTTGAAGTATTGAAGAAGTTACGAAAGGAGAAGTTGTATGCTAAGTTCTCCAAATGTGAATTTTGGCTAAGGGAGGTTCAATTCCTTGGTCACATTGTGAACATAGACGGTATTCAAGTAGATCCGGGGAAGATAGAGACGGTGAAGAGTTGGAGATAACCGAATACGCCTACAGAAATCCGAAGTATTCTTGGATTGGCCGGTTATTATCGTCGGTTTATCCAAGACTTTTCTAAGATCGCTTCTTCGTTGACGAAATTGACGTGGAAGAACGCGAGGTTTATTTGGGAGAACGAACAAGAAATTGCTTTTCAATTGTTAAAAGAGAAGTTGTGTCAAGCTCCGGTGTTGGTGTTGCCGGAAGGTGTGGAAGACATGACGGTTTATTGTGATGCTTCTCTAAATGGGCTCGGGTGTGTTCTTATGCAAAGGGATAAAGTCATCGCTTATGCCTCTCGACAATTAAAGGAACACGAGACGAGATATCCGACTCATGATCTTGAGTTGGCGGCGGTTGTACATGCGTTGAAAATTTGGCGCCATTACTTGTATGGTGTCAAAAGTACGATTTATTCGGATCATAAGAGTTTGAAACATCTCTTTAATCAACGAGATTTGAATTATCGTCAACGTAGGTGGATGGATGTGGTAAAAGACTATGATTGTGAGATACTTTATCATCCGGGCAAGGCGAATGTGGTCGCGGATGCGTTAAGTCGAAAGAATCATCACCCGGCGTTACGATTGGGATTGTTACGTATGATTATTACTAACGATTTTCTTGAAAAACTTGGTGTGATTCAAATAGAGGCTTATGTTCACAACAAGCATGCGGAACGAATTGAGGGGCAATCGGAATTCATTACTATGGGTTCGCGTGGGTTATTGTCTTTTCAAGGAAGAGTGTGGGTGCATAAGATGGGTGATTATCGACAAGTGCTACTTGATGAAGCACATAAGTCAAAGTATTCCATTCATCCGGGCGCGACGAAAATGTATCTTGACTTGAGGAAGGATTATTGGTGGCCGGGCATGAAACGCGACGTCATAAAATATGTTGAACAATGTGTTACATGTTTGCAAGTTAAAGCCGAACACCAAAAGCCGTATGGTAAGTTGCAACCGTTAGAAATCTCGAAATGGAAATGGGAGCACATTACCATGGATTTCATCACAAAGTTACCTAAAATGGCGAGAACCCAATTTGATTCGATTTGGGTTATAGTTGATCGACTTACGAAAAGTGCTTTGTTTCTTCCCATTAAGGAAGCGATATCGTCGGAGACGTTGGCTAAGTTGTTTATCAAGGAAGTCATCTCTCGACACGGGGTTCCTATATCTATTATTTCGGAGCGAGATACCCGTTTTACATCTCGGTTTTGGGAAAAGTTTCACGAAGATATGGGTACACAATTGAAACTGAGCACGGCGTACGAATCAAACATTGGAGGATATGTTACGGGCGTGTATTATTGATTTTGGTGGTAGTTGGGACGAGCACTTACCTTTGGTGGAATTCTCGTACAATAATAGTTATCATACTAGTATCGGGATGCCGCCATATGAGATGTTTTATGGGCGTAGGTGTCGAACCCCGATTTGTTGGGGTGAAGTGGGACAAAAGGAAATCGGGAGTACCGATTTGGTTTTAGAGACGAATAGCAAGATTGATACGATTCGAGAGCATTTGAAAAAGGCTCAAGATAGGCAAAAGTCGTATGCCGACAAACGTAGATGAACGATCGAATTCCAAGAAGGTGACATGGTGTTGCTTAAGGTTTCACCATGAAAAGGTATTATTCGATTTCGAAAACGGGGAAAGTTACCTCCTCGGTTTATTGGACCATTTAAGGTTTTAGCTCGTGTTGGTGAAGTCGCGTATCGTTTGGAATTACCCGAAGAGCTTGCGGGGATCCATAATACATTTCATGTTTTCCATCTCCGTAAGTGTCTTGCGGATGATTCATCTTGGGTGCCTTTAGACGAGATTGAGCTAAACAATAAGTTAGAGTATATTGAGGAGCCGATCGCTATACTCGATGAGAAGGTCAAGAGGTTGAGACATAAAGAGGTAAGGACCTTTAAAGTCCAATGGCGTCGAAGTAAGGTTCCGAATTTACTTGGGAGCCCGAAGAGTTTGTGTTGGTTTATCTTCCTTCTTGTCATGCGGCTTGGATCGTAAGGACGCGCTCCGATTCAAGTGGGGGAGAGTTGTAACATCCCGTTTTTCCCGTACGTATAAAAAGGTACATACTTAATCATTTGTACGTTTATAACTCGTTAGCTTATGCGTAAATGTATGAATATATGTGTAGATATACATATATATATACATATATGTATACTTGATAATGTGTGCATATATAAGTTTAAACATGGGTTTTGTTAGCGTTAAGTCTTGCGAGACTATTGTTGAAGGCTAGGTGAAAATAGAAAGCGGGTTTGGAAGGTACAAATTAAATAAAATCAAAAATTGCTTCAAATGGTCGAGCTGTCCAGATGCAGCTTTAAGCCGCGTCGCGACAAATGGGTCTGCGCCGCGGCATAACAAGCAAACCTGGATCAGAAAGTGGGTTAAGAAGGGTCGAATTTCCCTTTATGTGTCGCGCCGCGACGAATTGGGCCGCGCCGCGGCAGTCCTGCTGGACAGAATCCGGACTTAGCTCTTTTTAAGAGATTTTGAGGGGCAATTTGGTAATTTAACGTCTAGATCAGATTGGAGCATTAAATCTGCACAACTTGTTCATTTAATTGATTTCTTTTTCTCTTTTCTTTCCATTTTCTCTCCCAAAACACAAAACCTATTTAGATTAAATTTAAGATTTGGAGTTGGAGAATTGGGAATCAAACCTTTGAGCAAGATTTAAAGTTGTTCCTTGTGTCTCTAGCTACACGTTGATAGTCTCGGTAAGTTCTAACTCTAAGTTTTGAGTTTTAATTGGTTAATGGCTAAGGTTTTGGTTACTAGAGACTTGTATGACCCATTTGAGGGTAAAATGGGTGAATTTGGGTTATGTTGTTGTAATGAAACCCTAATAGTCACAAACTAGGGTTTTGGTCTTGTGATTTGGGGTTGTAAGTGTCAAATGGTGTTGCTAGTCACTAATACACTTTTAGATTATGAAAGAAGTGTTAATGGGTAAGTTTGGCTTGATTGTGAGGCTAAGTAATTTAAAATGGGTCAAAATGTACTAATTGACCCAGTTTGGGTGAAATGGGTATGAATTACCCTAAGTTTGTGTTAATTGAAGTTAGTAGACTTTAATACACTAGCTTTAGTGATTAAAGTCGGGTCTTGGCCATTTAAGGGCGGTATTGGTGTGGTCGAGTCATTTAATGCGAATTGGGTCATTAAATGCTCAAGTATGTGTAATGTGGTTAATTCCACTAGTTGGTGTATTGAAATTGTACTTAATGTATTAGGTACATTGCTTTGAAGTTCGGAAGTGCATAGTCATCATCCTTGTGTCAAGATGAGTGGAATAATTATGCGTGTACGTATATAATGTATTTATTAGTGTGGTATGAATGTGGAATTGTCGCGGTGTTCACGACACCACATTCTAGTAGCGAGTAGTATTGTCGCGGTGTTTAAGACACTACTCATTGTTGATTGACATGTGGTATTGTCGCGGTGTTTAAGACGCCACATTGTCATGAGAGTGGAATAGTCGCGGTGTTCAAGACTCCACTCATTGTTTTGATTGACGTGTGGATTCGTCGCGGTGTTTAAGACGCCACATTGTCATGAGGGTGAGTTAGTCGCGGTGTTCAAGACATCACTCGGGGGATTAGTGATTACGCGGTGTTTAAGTAACACTAGTGGATGTTATGAACTCCAACGGGCTTTCATGTACCGTTCCCTTGTATGATTGGTTAACCATGGTTGTGTGAATGTGTATTTAGCATATTACATTGCGAACTATACGCTACTATTGGCGCTAGCTTCTTGTGAATTGCGGATCTTGGTTTATGCTTAATGTTTGCATAGTTGTCGAATTGCTAGCTTGTGTACGGTATTGTGTAAGTGATGCAAGTAAGTAGGTTATATATGAACATGTATAATTATTGCATTCACTAAGCGTTAGCTTACCCCTCTCGTTGTTTATCTTTTTAGTAGCAGGTGCGGATAAGGGCAAAGGGGTTATCGGGCATTAGGTGGCCCTTGATGATGTTTTGTTGAAGCTTGGAAGTTGGCCTAACGTTTTGGGTAGTTTAGTCCCAAACCATGCTCAAGTGTCGTTTGGATTATAAACTATCATTTGTAGTGGGTCAAACTTGTATTGAACTTAATTAATGGCCTTCGTGCCTTTTGTAAACATTTAAATTGTTGTACGTTTAAATGAACTTTGTGGAATGGTTTACACGTTTAATTGGCGCGTAAATGTGTATTATTTTAAAAAAAAAAATTATCGTATGAAATATGGGTTGGGTTGTTTCAAAATCCTAGAGCTTTTTATGTGCCAGGTGGTTGTCATTGTCTAATTTAGTGTTATGTAATATGGAAAATTCTTGTCATAAAGCCGGAAAAAAAAAGGAAAAAAAAAAAAAAGGAACTTGTCAAACAATATATAACGTGTTTTCTAATTCCACAAAACGGTGGACTGTTTTACATAAATATATTGAAGATTTGACTTTAAAATCATTGTCGCAACTCGTTCGAAAAGTTATGTAGAAAGTGCAAAAGCTATAATAACTCAAATTACTCCAATAAAAGAAGCTTTAATACAAAGAAGATGGATATTGTTCCTAATATTTTACTTGTATACAACCATCTGCAGAACGGAGTTTTTCAAAATTGAAATTGTTAAAGAATTATTTACGAAGTACAATGAGTCAAGAACGGTTAAACGGGTTAGCAATTATAAGTATTGAAAATACATTTCTATCAAATGTATATTATGATAAATTGATTAAAATTTTTACATCAAAAAATGCACATATACATCATTTTGGGTGATTTGTAGTTCCGAACATGTGTAGTTGAATTGTATTTGTTAAATAAAAATCGACGTGAGGATGAGCTGTATATCTTGACTAGGTTCTAAACCCCTAAATATTTGTGTTGTGCTATTAGGGGCAGGGGGTATATTTTTGAGATGTTCGCACTGGGCATCCAAATTCTCAGGACCGGCCCTGGTGACACCATTTGGAATCGGATTAGGAATTACCCACCAATTAATGAATTCTCTCCAAAATGGTAAAGCATACCTGCAATTCGTAAATATATGGTCGATGTATTCGATAGCAGGGAAGAAAAAAGGGCAACCTGTTTCGTCTAGATTAACACCACGACCCACAAGGTTAGCGCGAGTTGGAATGCCATTTTGCACAAGTTTCCAAATAAACACGTTTATCTTTTTAGGAACAAGCGAATCCATTTATATGTGTTTAGATTAGGGCCATCCCCATACATCTCATTGTCAAGCAGCCTAGATAATTTTGCAACAGAAAATTTTCCATGTGAGCTTAAGTTCCATCTCCACCATCTGGGCCAGCAGAGGACTTTGGGCCCGATTGAATTAGGCCTTCAAGAACGACAAGATCATCTGTAGCTCGTCCCCGAATTTGTCTTTTCTAGCTCCAACGAGGGATTGCAACAGAATGAGAGGCACTCAAAACGATCGGCAACCGAGGCAAAACAATATAGAGTCTAAGTTGCGAAGTCTGGGAAACATTTGACTGAGAGTATGAGGGGCATTTGGAATCCAATTATCATTCCAGGAATCTACAGAGGTACCTGCTCCAATTTTACGAATCATAGTGTTAAAAAGTGGGACACCAATTTGTTCGCACTCGGTACCAGCTCAAGAATCGAGTTCCAAACAGAATTATTACCACCCTGCACTTCTATGTTTGAAAGACCACCATTATCACCATAGATTGAAACCATGATTTTGTTCCAAAGAGCAACTTTTTCATTTTTAAATCTCCACCAACTATTAAGCCACTCTTAATCGGTGGATACACAAAGACATTCTTATGCACACATTAAAATTGTAGCAACCGGAAAACTAAGATCCATTTTTTTTTTAATCAAATTACCACTCAATAAATGTAAGATTGAATAGCTTGATTACCCAAGGTTTTACCTTCTATGAGGGAGCCAATGTGCTCGTTCATAGGAGGGTTTCCTTGCTTACCCAAAATATAATAGATTCGGGCATTCGGCGGTACATGCAAACGGTCTGCCGAAACCAACCAGCAAAAGCGGATTACATTTACAAAATTGACCCATTCTATTTTATTTTTTTAGCCAGATATACAAGCATACCATATTCTATCCTTTTGACCCCTTAGAGATCAACAAAACCCAAAAATTGACCGATTCACAAACCAAGGTCTTGAATTGCCACCTAATGCCAATAATAATCTACCAAGAGATCTTGCAAAAATACACATTGGTTTGCATTTGTATACATGCTTGTTAAGTTGCTAGCTTTTGTTGTTCTGACTAATTAACTATTACAACTAACTGATCATACAACAGAAATACAGAATGGTTCCACTAGCAAAAAAAAAAAAAAAAAAAAAAAAAAAAAAAAAAAAATCTTGTTTTTTCACGCTTTTTTTTTCTTCCCACGGTTGCATCAAACGTGACAAAAATTTATGATTTTTGACGTTTCTCCGTTACGCATATTGCTGATAGTTACAAGGTAAGGCCACTTGCAATGGGTCCGTTACCCATTCCGTTAACAATCGCCACGAGGTCACGGCCACCACCAGCAAACCGTTAAAGGCTCCGCCAGTGGGACCTGCAACGAGGCTAACGGGTGGAAAAGTGGGCCCCACGTGATTTGTTTTTTTTTCTTTCCAACGACTAGTTCAAGCTTTTTTTTTATTCTTTTTTCTTTTAATACATTTACTTATTCTATGAACCACTTTACACAAACAAAATCACACACTCAATATCAAACACTCTCAATATAATACACTATCAATCTTCCATTCAATCAATTCAAACAAATGTCTCAACCAAATAACAACGATTTCTTCAACCATATGTTAAACAATCCAATCCCGTCACCGAATCATTCATCATCGAACCAAGCTAGCAATTCGTCTCCAAGCCAAACTAGTTTTTCTCAACAACAACAATTTGTTCCATCACAACAACTACCACCATTTCAACAACAATTACAATTTGTTCAACCACCACCACTACCATTTCAACAACAATTACAATATCAAAACATGAATACATATTATTCACAACAACAATTTCCTATTAACCAACAACAATTTCCTATTAACCAACAACAATTCTTTTCACAATCACAACAACAACTACTTCCATACATACAACAACATTTAACACAACCGACTCTTGAAAGCGTACCTGAAACACAACCTGAGACCGAAAAACAAAAAGCTAAACGAAAGGGAAAATAGTAGCCGAAGGAAGTGAAAAGCCGAAACGTCAAGTTATGCATTGGACTCCTGAAGAAGAAGAAATTTTGGCCGAATGTTGGCTCGATGTGACGGAAAATCCGAAAATAGGAACCCCACAATCGGCCGATTCGTTTTGGAATACGGTTGTAGACAACTATAATCAACTCGCTGATCGCAAAAGAAACAACGATCAAATAACCGGGAAATGGGCGAAAATGTCAAGAGATATCAAAGCTTTTATTGGTATTTTACAATCAATTAAAAAGAAATTGGCGAAGTGTAACTAATGACTCGGATGTCATTGAAGCGGCGCATGAAGAATATTGGAGGCGTCAAGCTATTCCTTTTACGCATTACAAAGCAAGGCAAGTACTTCGTAATTGTCCGAAGTTTT
Organism: Rutidosis leptorrhynchoides; assembly: GCF_046630445.1. Classification (NCBI taxonomy): domain Eukaryota; kingdom Viridiplantae; phylum Streptophyta; class Magnoliopsida; order Asterales; family Asteraceae; genus Rutidosis; species Rutidosis leptorrhynchoides. The sequence goes on from NC_092337.1 coordinate 387,754,631, forward strand.
GTGCCCCAGAAGGCGAGCTTCCTCAAATTGATCTGCAACGCGAGCTTCCTCAAATAATGTTCCTTTTCAATTGCTCTTTACGACTATTGCCTTGGTAAAATTGAAACCTCCTGTTTAGTTTGATTACTTGTTTTCAATGATTGATTATTATTTGATTACTATTGCCCTGTTTATAGTATACATAAAAGAGTTTTTTTTTTTGACGGTTATAATGTTGGAATGGATTTCAAAATTTCCATATTTTTTTTTGATCTAAAAGTTTGATTATTTCTAGTCATTCTATTAATTTTGGTGTTTTGAAGTTTTATCATTGGGTGATGGTTATTAGTATATGTTGGTTTTGGAAGATTTCCTAAGAATTTAATGTTTGGTTGAAGACTATGAAGAGGCATCATAAGCAGTACAATTTTATTATGTTTTTTTGATGGTTTTACTTTTGTGAGTCAAAGTGCAAAGGTGATGAATAATTGGTACAGTAATTGGTAGTATATGTTTGGTTATTTTTGCCATATATGTAAAGCCTAACTAGCTTATGGATGGTACTGCATCAACTTTGGATACATCAAGAAAATAATAAGTTGAAAATGATGTATTCCATTCTATTACTACTATATATAATAGCTATAGCCTATATGTTCTACTGATCAAAAAGATATTAATTCTATCTTGGCACTAAAAAAGTAGAATTCAATGTACTGATTTTACTCGTTGGTAGATTTGAATTTGATTGATTTCTATGATGCATATTTGTTTATTGTTTATTTGAAGTCATTTGTAGATGCAACTTTATACATCAAGATGATTGTAGTGTCTGTCATGTTTCTATCTGGCAGCCTGAACTCACAACTTCCAATCAACAGATTAATTTTGATTCTATGGTTTCAAGCACTGGTACGATTTACATATTTATATGTTGTTGGTCGATCAAGTCATTCAACTGAATGTTTTAATGTTATGAGTGATGTTGGCTTTTGGTGTTCGTTAAAGGTGACCACTCTGTTTCAAATGTTCCGGGTAGATTGGGATCAGTAGATGCTGGAGGTATTATATTTTACTTATCTTTTGCAAGTATCCTTAGAGGGCTCGTATCGGTACCGACCTTGTGTCCGTGGTTGGCAAAATCACCCAACGACGCCGATATTAGCATACAGCGGCGGTACCAGGATATTTTTCACCGGGGGCAAAAAAAGTTTAAAACCGTAGCAATTTTTTTGGCAAAATATGGAGGTTTTGGGACAAAAAATGGAGATTTTTAGGCAAATTATGGAGGTTATTTGAAGGTTTGTGGGCAACATTTAAAGGTTTTGGGGTAAAATTTGGGGATTTTTGGGCAAAATTTGAAGGTTTTGGGGCAAAAAAAAATCCACCGGAGGCAAAGTCGAAAAATCCAAAATTTTTACACTGAAAATAGCAAATCCACTTGGGGGCGGCTGCCCCCGCTTGTCCCTTCATAAAATCTCCCCTGTTAGCATACCGCCGTTGGGTCCGTGGTTGTATCCCTTCCTCCAAATTTTTGTTGCATGGAAATTTCGATCACGGATCAACCTCCTATTTTGTGAACGTTAAACAATCAAACAGATATATATTTGAACGTTATATATATACACTTTCTTTAAATTGTGGATATATATACTCCCGTACATATACATACTAAGCAAATATATATACACTGCAATCAAAATAAATAAAAATAAAAAAAACACACACACAAACATAAAGCAAAAAAATTCAAAGAAAATCCAGTTTTCTCAAATTTCAACATCAAACTCATGGGTCGTTTAACTGTTTCGATGAATGTTTGGCACGAGGGAGAACTTAGCGAAGACTGGAAGATGTACCTGGACGGGCAGTGTAAGTCGTTCGAGTCACTCGATATCACCTACTGGGACACGGGGCGTTTGTTCGACTACATACGCGAAAATGTTGATTTCGAGGCCTCGGATTTTGCGTACTGTGATCCGGAAACCGATAAGTTCGAGTTTCTCACGACCGAAAAAGAATGGCATGAAATTGTCGGGAGAGCCAAACTCAAATGCGACCCAATCGAGTTGTATTGTATTGGTATTTGGACCTGACAATTCTGCGTTCGACCTCATCCTCACTACCTGCACAATGGTAGCGATTCGGGACACGTGAGTGACGACACGATCGGGTCGTATTGAACTTTTTTTTAGGAATTTGCAATGTTTTTTTAGGAATTTGGGATTTTTTTTTATTTACCTACTAGGAATTTGTAATGTTTTTTTTCTATTATTTTTAGGAATTTGTAATGTTTTTTTATTATTTTTAGGAATTTGTAATTTTTTTTTTTATTTTAGAAATTTGTAATGTTTTTATTTTTTTATTTTTAGGAATTTGTAATGTTTTTTTAAATAAAATGTTTATTTTAGGATATTAAATTTTATATATAAGTAATAATAATATATAAGTTTAATATAAAATATAGAGGTGGGACCAAGTGATGGGTACGTCATGGTTATTAGCTGTTTAGTGGTTGGTTAGTGATGGAAAGAAGGTGCTAATGTGGCGCTGATGTGCCAGTCAGTGATCCCATGTCGGTATGTCATGGTTAAGAGTGCTCTTAGAGTGCTGCTAAACTTCTACGTTTCATCATTTTCTGTCGTCGTTTATCTTCTTTTTGTGACATTGTTGTTGGCTATACATGAATTTGTGCTTGCATTTTCTGAATAGTGTACAGGTTTTTTTTTTTTTTTTTTTTTTTTTTTTATTATGGTTAATGTTGAGTTTCAACATATGTTGAAGGTGATAACGAATTTGTTTTTATACATTCCTTTGATTGTATTTTATGTGTCTATTGATTCATTTCATAAGCTTTTCTACTTAACGAAAAAGTATTTTTAAAACATTCTGTTATTTATGTTTTTTTCTTAGACTGTGTATGTTAGTTTTTTAGTAAGGAACATTATTTATACGTGTGTTGATTAAGGAACTAAAAATCAAGGTACTCAAGTAATACAATGAAAGTGAGTTACTTGTGATATGCCATAATCACTACTTCGTGTGTGTATGTTTAGAAGTCTTTTGTTTTGTACAGTTGACGATGAACTAAGTCTTTATTTTATACAATATTTAGGTGTTTTAGGTTGGACAAAATTACATGGGGGTCCCTGTGGTTTCCAATTCCTCTTTCATTTGCTCGACTTTAAACATAACTTAAAGTTCAAAACCTTCGCTAGTTTGGTCAACACCAAAATTAGGGATGGTAACGTGCTATTGTGGAAGGCATGCTTTGATTCAATTGTCTCGGACACAACAAAATCATGGAAGACGATTTTACGACTGTGCAAAAAAGTATGAATGATGATTTGAAACCCTAATTCTTAAATCAATTATCATCACTAAGGAGTGTCACACCTATATATCCAATGGTCAAGAAGCCACTTTTCTAATATGATTTACAATTTTCTATCTTTATTATAATATGTACTTTAGCTAGTTAATTAATATACGATTAATTATCTGTTACAGGAAGGTGTAAATCTGATGTGTTGTTAAACAATATATGTGAGGTTTTTAATCGTTGATTGGTGGATGCAAGATTTAAACCTATAGTTAGTTGCTTACAATATATTAGGGAATACTTGATGCAAAGATTGTTACTGTGATGGATAAAAGTGCCAATACTGATTGACATTCTACACCAGGTGGAAAAAAGATGTTTGAGTTGGTGAGAAAGGAAGCACACAAGTTAGTTTGAGTTTTAATTTTAGGTGTAAGTTGTGATAGTATAATAATCAGCTACTACGTGTTTTGAGTTGTTGCGGATGAATGAAGAACAGACTTTAGTCCATTGTTCTTCCTTTTGTTTTTATCAAGCAAGTACCTAATTGATTTGTCATCTCAGAGTGTAGATGTGGTTTCAACCTCTATTAGAAAGTATACTAATTGTTACAACTATTACATAAAAGAGAAAAGCAAAGAATTATACACAAACACATTTATGTGAATGAAATATGTATTTCATTATATTGTTGTTGCTATTCTCACATTGTTTACTCAACAATGCTTGATTCTTGCAAACGAAGGCCCATCTTTTTAAAGTTATGTTTGGGTGAATATTGATGAGGTTCGATCCATGTTCAACAATCAAACATCTGACAAAGTTTTAAAGAATAAGAGGTGGCCAAGGTAATTCTAACCTATTTAGTTATTGATGACAATATTTAGTTGTTTATTATTGTTAATGGGTTTAAAGAGAAACATCTCAAATTGGTTAAATGGGTTGAATACCACCCTTTTTTGAATGATATTGCGCTTCTTTTTAAATCTGAAAGATAAAATGGGATATTGTCAGTGAGGTTCTTCAGCAAGTTTGAGATCAAACAGTTCAGTTTATATGTTCTAGTAGGATACATCTTCGTAGTTAGAGTTGTTGAGTTTTGGCAGCATAACATGGCTTAGTGATGTACTCATATTATTCATCTTCAAAAGCTGTGATGCCAGACTGTTAATTTGATGTTTGTGTTGTGATTTTGATTGTTAATGTTTTGAACGTATGCGCATAGGGGATCTTTCGGTTTTTTTTTTTTCACCATAAAACACACCTTCAAATTACTGAAAACAACATGCATAATACATCTTGACTCTTACAAAGTTGGGTAACCGAAATGCCCATTTTTTTACTAGATAACTAATACATGATAACAACTTAATCACATGCATTAGTGAAATCTTGACTCTTACAAAGTTGGGTAACCGAAATGCCCATTTTTTTACTAGATAACTAATACATGATAACAACTTAATCAGATGCATTAGCAAGCTTCACTATCTACATTCAAATCGGACCCGTATCGTCAGCACTGTCCATTTCAGTGTGGTTGATTAAAGTAAGGTATCAGACCTAGTGCTGTTAGGTGTCCCGGTGACAACAGTTCTTCGATACACGCATGCATTGAACTAGTATTACGTTCCAAAAATCTCTCAAATAAGAAATCAATTCATCATCATCGCTTCCTTGAAAGCTTGGAAGTGTTCTGTAAGTCTGATCCCTATGACCTATTGAATTCCTCATGAATCTAACTAATTCAGAAACCAATGCTCCATATGTGAAACAAGACGAGAATTTGTAGCTTTATGATGTTGTTTCCGGTCTTTATTTAGAGCTTTAAGAGCAGCTTTACAGTCTTTGTCTATTGTTTTTTAGTTGGGTATTCGACTGTGTCACGACCCGGAAAATTTCGACTAATTTTGAACCAAACTCTCGATACGATTTAATATTTTGACACGATAAGAAAAGTCTGTATTGTTGGGTCTCAAAATTTTGAACTGTTTCATATGTTCAATTGAACCTCGACCAGTTTCGACGATTCACGAACAATTACTTGTAAATAAATATGTATATGTATATATATATATATATATATATATATATATATATATATATATATATATATATATATATATATATATATATATATATATATATGTATATGATAATTTGAAATAAAATACGATTTAATTAAAGATGTAAAATATTATATGAAATAATAAAATTGTTAATAAAATGGGTCTATATATATAATGTATATTAAATGAAATTATTAAATGATTGTAACCCTGATCATTCGATTATTATGTAGATAAACTTAATTCCAACTTATGTGATTTAAAAAAAAAAAGATAGATAAACGATGATCCATAATTAAGATATATAAAATTTGGGATCATTAAAAATATTTTTACTTTGAAAAGTTGAGTTTTAGTACTCCGTATATATTACTTGGAATTAAAAATAAATTATAGACGAACCTTTTTGATCAGGTTTCAAATAGTTAATGAGTGAAATAATTAAATATATTTAATCTAAAAGTTTGGGATTTTTAGGGACACTTTTATACATTAACTGTTTAGCAATGGACACGATACACTTCCCGTAAAATCTGTCGGCCGACATAATCCCTTTAAATTATGAGAAACATGTTTTATTTAAATAATTAATTCTTTTGAAAAAGGCAATGATTATTCAATTGCTAGCACAGTTTTATTTTTGTCTTGCACTATCTAAAGTCTAAATTATCTCTATATATTAACCATATAATAATAGAAGAGAGAACAGATTTTACTAATAAGCTCCATCGATATCATCCTCACTATACACAAGTGATCGATCATAACCTTGAGTAATCAGCACCCTACAACCTCTACACCGGCAATCACAACCTGCCACCTAGAACAATCAAACCCACCATAACCGTCATCATGGTCGCCTGCTACTACTGTACGTCATGTTGCAGTCACCAACCTGAGTTGTTTGCTGCACGTGTTTACAACTACCGTTTAAAGCGAAGACCAAATAAAATCACCAAATACCATCGCTGATCACCACTTCAACACCTCCACAACACCACCACACGCCCCCCCCCCCCCCCAATTCTGTTCGGTTATAACATATAAAACCCATCGTGAATCACTTTTGATCAACCACGCTCTCCACATTTTTTTTCCTCTTGTTTTGTTTCTGTAAAGAGTCAAACCACACGGTCACTTCCATCATAATCTGCCATATCTCTATCTCTCTCTCCATCATCACCTCAAACCATCACCGCCACCTATGCTTCTAATATTTTTTTTCTTCACTGTTTCTCTTGACTTGAACGCAACAAACCGCCACTATATTGTTTCTTCCTTACTTCTTTCTCATCGTAGTAAGATGAATCCTTTTGTTTCTATTTTGTTTTAACATTAATGGCAAGATAGAAGATGTGGTGTTAGAAACATGAATCGAGCAAAGTTAAAATGACAAAACGAGTTACTTATATTCGCAATCTAGAGTTTGTAAAGTTGAAAGTTGCTTTAATCGTTTTAAAAAAATATATATATAAAAATATGGGGAAACATAGTGGAGATTCATGGCCGGCCATATGATTCATTCAGAAGATGTCGTCTTATTTTTTTTTCTTTCTATTAACGTGTTTTTTTTTATTTTTTATTTTTTTTATTTGTGTGGCCAACAACAACAACCCTTTTGATGTTTATTTGTTACTTGTATTTCCTTTTAAGTGTTGGAGGACCAAAACTTAATAAGCCACTAGCAAAATCCACTCATACTTACGTTTAAATTCACAAATGGAATTCCATTTTTTTTATTTTGGATCGGTTATGTTGACGGACTGCAATTAATTTTTGCTGTCGGGCTACGGTGTCATATTAGGCCGTAATGTATATTCTTCCAAGTTGGGTTTGTTGTTTAATGGGTAGAATTAAATGAGTTGGGTTTTTAAAATGGACTATGATAATTAGGCCGAGAAATAAATTATATAAATGTAAATCGGGTTTTAATAAGATTCATGGTAATGGAGGAATGGTTAAGAAGTGTTGGGTTATTCGAGAGGTCGCGTGTTCGAGCCTTGGCAATGGTGTTTTTATTTTTAGGAGTATTATCGGGTTAGCGGGATGTCGCGGGTTCAAACCCGGATTTGGACATTTTAAAAGGCTACTTCGTTGAGGTAGTGATCTACTTAATTATATATGAATATCATTATCTTATTATTATTATTATTATCATTATTATTATTATTATTATTATTATTATTATTATTATTATTATTATTATTATTATTATAAAATTTTCATTTTTATTACTAAAATTAACATTTTTATTAAAGACTACCATTTTTGTTAAAAAAAATATCATTTTTATTATTATCATTATTATTTTGACATTAATATTATTATTTTAATATTATTATTATTATTATTATCATTTTTATTAATACTAGTATCATTATTATTATTATCATAATAACTATTATTATTATTATAAAACGAAACAACTTTTTTAGTTATTATTATTAATATTATCAAATAACTATTAAGTTATATAAAACTATACTTGATACATATAATATAACTACATTTTATTTATGTAAAGTACATAAAATGAATATAGTTATGAAACATACAAGTTATTAATATAAAATGATATCATTAATAAATATATATACATAAATTTATTCGATTACAACTATATGTGTTAATATATATAAATGATATAGGTTCGTAAATCCGATATCAACCCTACACTTGTTAAATGACGTCATATGTATTTTTACTACAAAATACAGTATGGTGAGTTTCATTTGTTCCCTTTTTAATTGCTTTTGCAATATATATTTTTGGGATGAGAATACATGCGCTGCTTTTATAAATGTTTACGAAATAGACACAAGTACTTAAAAATACATTCTACGTTGAGTTGTACCACTGGCATATTTCCCTGTAGCTTGGTAACTACTATTTACATGGGTATTGTAAACGCGAATCCTGTTGATAGATCTATCGGGCCTGACAACCCCAACCGGACTGGACGACCAGTATTCAACGGTTGCACAGTACTTCGTTTTGTAGGCTACACTTGGTACAGTGTAGTGAGATTTCATAATAAAGGGAATATGCGACGTTGATTAATAGTTAAGTATGGTTACCAAGTGCTCAACCACTTAGAATGCTTTACATACACTTGCGAGTGTATTATGTTTATGATAACGGAAATCTTGTGGTCTATTAATATATTGAAATGATTATCATGATAAACCTATGAACTCACCAACCTTTTGGTTGACACTTTTAAGCATGTTTATTCTAAGGTACGAATTAAGTCTTCCGCTGTGCATTTGCTCATTTTAAGGACATTACATGGAGTCATTCTTGGCATATTTAGGAGAGTACCTCGCAATGGGACCAGATGTTGATGATTTCGTCCAGGTGGATAAGGACGGGTTGTTTCATGTGGTATCAGAGCGTTGGTCCTAGCGAACCAGGTCTTGCATTAGTGTGTCTAACTGATAGTTGTTAGGATGCATTAGCGAGTCTGGACTTCGACCTTAGCTGCATATTATAAGTATTGTTTGTCATTCCTAGTGGAAAATTCCCTGCTTATCATTCCTAAGTCTAGACATGACTTCCTGCACTTATTTGATAGATAGTGTACAGATAAATTCATATCTTAGCGTATCTGTTACTATAGACTTTATCTGACACGTTTCCTTAATTTCCTCCATAATCTACGGGATCTCATGTACTATGTATAGGTATTCTAAGTAATTAGAATATCATCCGATATCCGAAAATCATTTCATATCGAAAAATCCTTTATTCAATCGTACGGAATGGAACTCACCATTAGATTAAGTCCCTCGTATTCCGATATGGAGTCCCACTCCAGCTCCGAAAGCAGCGTCACCAGAATGAATCAATCTATCAGCCATCCCCAATTCATATGATGGGTTCGTAGTCGACTTAACCAATGGAGACAAGAAGAAGGCGATCCTTTCCACCCACCAACCTGCACCCTCGGCGAAGAACCTGAAGTACTTACCGGTGAGCCTATCTGAAACACCATTTTTAGCCTCATCTCCCAGGGTAACTCGTCACAATTATCTTCTATCTAAAATTCTAAACCTTATTCACCCGCTTGTTCCTACCGACAATCATCCCAGAGTAATAAGTCAACGAGCTTCGCACCCGAGTTGTAGCCTTGAAAAATATGGTGCAAAATGTACCAGCTTCAGCAACATCACCGACACCAACAACACCACCAACATCAGCACCAGTACCACCAACAACCCAAGTTTCAACATCACATGCCTCAACATCTCATTCTGTACCTCGAGCGTAATCATTGTTTTACGTAACGTTCTATCTACTTTATCTTCGTTCTACATATCGTTCTACATCGATTATCTTCGCCCGACATGGCGATTATGTAATTTTTAAAGTTTTAGAGATTATGTAATCTAGTATTAACGATAAATCAAATGAGTTTAATATCTTATTGACTCATTAAATCCATGATTACATCTGAAGAAGATATATATGTATGTATATTTTCATAAAGATTGTAATTAAAAATTCTTTTGTACAAACTGTTAATGGTGAAAATATTTTAACGGGTAGGTAATACCCGAGAAATATTTAGATTTCACATTAATAAGTTACACTGTACACTCTTCAGTTCTGATTCAGCAGTTATTAACAATACTGCTCAAAGTCCGCACATATACGTATCCGTTCACCAAAGAACAACTATTTTCATTCAAATTCAATTTCATATTTGGATTTTGACCTATCAGAATCTAACAAGTGGCATAATGAAGAAAACATTGGACAAATAAAATTTGTTAGAAACAAACGAACTAATTAATTGAAATATTGTTAAGAATCCACGCTAACTGTTCCTAGCTAACTGTTCCTAGTTAACTGGTTACATTTTATTTATAGCAATTTAATTATCGCAATTTATATTCTCGCAATTTTATTTATTGTCATTTAATTTCTGTTATTTATTTTACGTACTATAAATAACGGGACATGTATACAAGGTTTCGACATATCATATCGACCCATCTATGTATATATTTCGGAACAATCAAAGGCACTCTATATGCAAATGACGGAGTTAGCTATACAGGGTTGAGGTTGATTCCAAAATATATATATAGTTTGAGTTGTGATCAATCCCGAGACCGGTACACGGGTCACGATACGTATTAATTAATTTGAATATTATATATTAAACTATATATGAATTGTTGGACTATTGGACTGCTAACTTTGGACAATTAAAATGAATTAAAATACTGATTATAACATATGAAACTAAATAATTCTTCAAGTTTGCCACTTGATTTCATCTTAAATCTCATTTGTATCTTGACGATTCCAATCCATGTTCAAATCTTTCATGATTCTCGAAAACACCTGGATCGAGAGGATGAACCAGCCGCACTTCATCTACGAAAGAAAAGATTTATGCATATAGTTATGCACCTGAAAAACTCTCGGAAACTGAGTAAACGTTTAACACATATCCGTGCTAGCTCCTTTAGCGTTATTATTACCCAAAATAACTTTGCAATTCCTTTCCAAATTAGCCAATTTTGTCACAGCTCCAGCAAGCTGATTTCGAATTTTCATTCAAAACAACCTTATTATAACCTCGGAATATATACGTGCTTATTTATTGTTACCAGGAGAACCTTTTATATTCCACCACATTACCATCAGCGTTTAATCATCTAAAAACACAATTGTTCTGAAACCACCTCGGATTTGATAACCGAAGATTCATATATGGTAGCATTAAATGCAGAGGAAACAGCAAAATCGCAGATGGTCTGAACGGCCAAGAGTTGATGATGAAGAATGGAGTATTAGGAACGCTCGATAGAAAATTTGGTACTGAAAAACGGATTGAGCTAACCATGAAGGAGACCAAGGACAAATACAAAGACCATACCCTATATTCAAAGAATCCAGATAATTCTGGATCCGATGAAACTTTCAACGAATATCTTGCTCCTTACTCATGTTAAAATCTTGCGGAAAATTTTTCTTCATCAACCTTTGAACTTAGAAATTCCAAAATATCATCATAAAATATCTTCGATATTCTGAGGATATTTTCATAAATATTCTTGTCTGAAATTATCTACCTCTTCGTGTTTTCTGTATTCCATTATATTGGAAACTTCTGTAAAATCTAAGTATGAATTATGAATGAATTGTAGAGAAGTGTTGGGAATTGAAGTATGAGTTAGTATAATATAATGACACTTGGCCAACGTGATTATATTACAGTAAGTCATGCTAAATTTCTAATGTAACGTGATGATGATTCACAGACCTTATCCTCATCATGTACCATGTTACACGACTCTTTCATTCTACTTAAGCTCTAAGCATATCACGGAAATATTCCCTTTGATATTTATGTTCTTCCGCTTCTAACAGTTGCTAATAAATCGTGTTATACATTTTCTTCCTGATTAGAAGATTTTTCTTAAATTCCTTGAAATCCGAAAATCCACCATGACTACGTCAAAAGTCAAGAAGAAACTTTTCACTCTTTTGTGATAGCTTCACTCGTACGCTTCACATGATCGAATTGTTTTATCTATATTAATCAATAATGATAAAACTCTATTTATCAACTCATATTCGTTATGAAAACATTTTTAGTGTTAGCCATGACGACCTCGATCAAATTTCGGGACGAAATTTCTTTAACGGGTAGGTACTGTCACGACCCGGAAAATTTTGACTAATTTTGAACCAAACTCTCGATACGATTTAATATTTTGACACGATAAGAAAAGTCTGTATTGTTGGGTCTCAAAATTTTGAACTGTTTCATATGTTCAATTGAAACTCGACCAGTTTCTACGATTCACGAACAATTACTTGTAAATAAATATGTGTGTATATATATATAAATATATATATATATATATATATATATATATATATATATATATATATATGATAATTTGAAATAAAATACGATTTAATTAAAGATGTAAAATATTATATGAAATAATAAAATTGTTAATAAAATGGGTCTATATATATAATGTATATTAAATGAAATTATTAAATGATTGTAACCCTGATCATTCGATTATTATGTAGATAAACTTAATTTCAACTTATGTGATTTAAAAAAAAAAAGATAAACGATGATCCATAATTAAGATATATAAAATTTGGGATCATTAAAAATATTTTTACTTTGAAAAGTTGAGTTTTAGTACTCCGTATATATTACTTGGAATTAAAAATAAATTATAGACGAACCTTTTTGATCAGGTTTCAAACAGTTAATGAGTGAAATAATTAAATATATTTAATCTAAAAGTTTGGGATTTTTAGGGACACTTTTATACATTAACTATTTAGCAATGGACACGATACACTTCTCGTAAAATCTGTCGGCAGACATAATCCCTTTAAATTATGAGAAACACGTTTTATTTAAATAATTAATTCTTTTGAAAAAGGCAATGATTATTCAATTGCTAGCACAGTTTTATTTTTGTCTTGCACTATCTAAAGTCTAAATTATCTCTATATATTAACCATATAATAATAGAAGAGAGAACAGATTTTACTAATAAGCTCCATCAATATCATCCTCACTATACACAAGTGATCGATCATAACCTTGAGTAATCAGCACCCTACAACCTCTACATCGGCAATCACAACCTGCCACCTAGAACAATCAAACCCACCATAACCGTCATCATGGTCGCCTGCTACTACTGTACGTCATGTTGCAGTCACCAATCTGAGTTGTTTGCTGCACGTGTTTACAACTACTGTTTGAAGCGAAGACCAAATCAAATCACCAAATACCATCGCTGATCACCACTTCAACACCTCCACAACACCACCACACGGCCCCCCCCCCAAATTCTATTCGGTTATAACATATAAAACCCATCGTGAATCACTTTTGATCAACCACGCTCTCCACATTTTTTTTTCCTCTTGTTTTGTTTCTGTGAAGAGTCAAACCACACGGTCACTTCCATCATAATCTGCCATATCTCTATCTCTCTCTCCATCGTCGCCTCAAACCATCACCGCCACCTATGCTTCTAATATTTTTTTCTTCACTGTTTCTCTTGACTTGAACGCAACAAACCGCCACTATATTGTTTCTTCCTTACTTCTTTCTCATCGTAGTAAGATGAATCCTTTTGTTTCTATTTTGTTTTAACATTAATGGCAAGATAGAAGATGTGGTGTTAGAAACATGAATCGAGCAAAGTTAAAATGACAAAACGAGTTACTTATATTCGCAATCTAGAGTTTGTAAAGTTGAAAGTTGCTTTAATCGTTTTAAAAAAATATATATATAAAAATATGGGGAAACATAGTGGAGATTCATGGCCGGCCATCTGATTCATTCAGAAGATGTCGTCTTATTTTTTTTTCTATTAACGTGTTTTTTTTATTTTTTATTTTTTTTATTTGTGTGGCCAACAACAACAACCCTTTTGATGTTTATTTGTTACTTGTATTTCCTTTTAAGTGTTGTAGGACCAAAACTTAATAAGCCACTAGCAAAATCCACTCATACTTACGTTTAAATTCACAAATGGAATTCCATTTTTTTTATTTTGGATCGGTTATGTTGATGGGCTGCAATTAATTTTTGCTGTCGGGCTACGGTGTCATATTAGGCCGTAATGTATATTCTTCCAAGTTGGGTTTGTTGTTTAATGGGTAGAATTAAATGAGTTGGGTTTTTAAAATGGACTATGATAATTGGGCCGAGAAATAGATTATATAAATGTAAATCGGGTTTTAATAAGATTCATGGTAACGGAGGAATGGTTAAGAAGTGTTGGGTTATTCGAGAGGTCGCGTGTTCGAGCCTTGGCAACGGTGTTTTTATTTTTAGGAGTATTATCGGGTTAGCGGGACGTCGCGGGTTCAAACCCGGATTTGGACATTTTAAAAGGCTACTTCGTTGAGGTAGTGATCTACTTAATTATATATGAATATCATTATCTTATTATTATTATTATCATTATTATTATTATTATTATTATTATTATTACTATTATTATTATTATTATAAAATTTTCATTTTTATTACTAAAATTAACATTTTTATTAAAGACTATCATTTTTGTTAAAAAAAATATCATTTTTATTATTATCATTATTATTTTGACATTAATATTATTATTTTAATATTATTATTATTATTATTATCATTTTTATTAATACTAGTATCATTATTATTATTATCATAATAACTATTATTATTATTATAAAACGAAACAACTTTTTTAGTTATTATTATTAATATTATCAAATAACTATTAAGTTATATAAAACTATACTTGATACATATAATATAACTACATTTTATTTATGTAAAGTACATAAAATGAATATAGTTAGGAAACATACAAGTTATTAATATAAAATGATATCATTAATAAATATATATACATAAATTTATTCGATTACAACTATATGTGTTAATATATATATAAATGATATAGGTTCGTGAATCCGATATCAACCCTACACTTGTTAAATGACATCATATGTATTTTTACTACAAAATACAGTATGGTGAGTTTCATTTGCTCCCTTTTTAATTGCTTTTGCAATATATATTTTTGGGATGAGAATACATGCGCTGCTTTTATAAATGTTTACGAAATAGACACAAGTACTTAAAAATACATTCTACGTTGAGTTATACCACTGGCATATTTCCCTGTAGCTTGGTAACTACTATTTACATGGGTATTGTAAACGCGAATCCTGTTGATAGATCTATCGGGCCTGACAACCCCAACCGGACTGGACGACCAGTATTCAACGGTTGCACAGTACTTCGTTTTGTAGGCTACACTTGGTACAGTGTAGTGAGATTTCATAATAAAGGGAATATGCGACGTTGATTAATAGTTAAGTATGGTTACCAAGTGCTCAACCACTTAGAATGCTTTACATACACTTGCGAGTGTATTATGTTTAAGATAACGGAAATCTTGTGGTCTATTAATATATTGAAATGATTATCATGATAAACCTATGAACTCACCAACCTTTTGGTTGACACTTTTAAGCATGTTTATTCTCAGGTACGAATTAAGTCTTCCGCTTTTCATTTGCTCATTTTAAGGACATTACATGGAGTCATTCTTGGCATATTTAGGAGAGTACCTCGCAATGGGACCAGATGTTGATGATTTCGTCTATGTGGATAAGGACGGGTCGTTTCAGACTGTAACACACTTAAAAGTTGACAAATATATAACCTAATGGTGTCATTATCCCACAACCACATTTGACTTTTAACACATCCAAGTGTGATGTTTGCTCTACATAATGATGTATATATGTATTACTTGTGTAACGACCCGACTTTTTCGACTTGCTTTTATGCCTTGTATTTTAGCGAAACTGCGTATTTGTACGTACTGTATTACTTTATTACTCCGGAACCTTGGCACACGTGTTTTATATTCATATATACTTAAAAATGTGCCCTGGGATATGTAGAATGCTTAACTTGTCCATTGGATGCTTTATAACCGTTTGTGTTATTTGCCGTTACGAATAAACCGCGGACTGCGCGCACGTTTGACTTTTGTCGGAACCGGAACTTTTGGACTGCGAAATATTAATTATTATTTTCAAATAATAATTACCTGGGCTTTTGAATGCTTAATTTTATTTATTTAATTGCTAAAGCCCAATAGTTAGTCTTGTTGGACTTTCTACATTGTTGGGCTCAAGCCCACCCTACTCTAGCTAGTGACCCAATTAATTAGCCCAAGTATTATTACTAGTGGCCCATAATAATAAATAAATAATAAATAAATTAATTAATGAGTCATACTAGCATAATGGATAAGGTTTATCTAAATGTTACATAAGATTCTAGCAAAAGGATACACTTTAGACACCATTAGCCAAAAAGCAAGTTTTTGTCTCCCCCTCCCCCCTCTAATGCCGTCCACCACCACCACCATGGTCTTGGCTACCTCATCAATCCACGTGATCTTCATTTGCCTATAAATACTAGCCTTTAGTCCCTCATTCCAACACTTGATCATTTTGGCTTTTCACACACTTATTCTTTCTTTCTTTCCTAGCTTGTAAGTTTTTCTTTTCCTTCCTCTTTTCTTCTTAAATTCGTGTACATCATCATCATTATGTGGAAGATCGAGTTCCTTCTAGCTTTGATCTTACTTATATCTTGTTGATTCAAGCATGAATCTTTCAAGAACATGGAAGATTCAAGCTTTTTAGCTTGAATCTTCATATCTTTTGTAGATCTACTTCTTTTATACTTTAATCTTTCTATTTTATGATAAAGATTCAAACTTTTGTTTGTAATCTTCATGCATCTTCAAGATCCAAGCTTTATGCTTCAAGATCTTCAAGAACAAACAAGATGCAAGCTTTCTAGCTTGGATCTTCATATCTTTTTGTTAGATCTAAGTTCTTTTTGTTTTGATCATGTTGTTTTGTGACCTTGTAACTTAGCTTTTATCATGATGGAACACTTAAAGGTTCAAGCTTTCTAGCTTTGCAATCTTGTAACTTGTGTGAAATGGATCCAAGCTCTCTAGCTTAGGGTTTCATCACCTCATTTGACTTAGATTGTGCTATTACTTGTTGAATTAATGTAAAGTTTGTGACTTTAGTTGTTATTGTGAATTGAAATTGTGTTAAGACTAAGGATATGATGTAACCTTGGTTCATCATCCATCTAAGACTCATGAATGAGTTGTGTTCTTACTTGGTCTTAACATATTGTGTATTGATGGTGAATCTTGGTCAAAAGTGATGCTAAACCATCAACGATTTGTACACTTGAAGCTACAAGCATCAAGGATGAGAACCGTGATGAGCATCAAGCACCAAGAACCCCACCGGAGCAATTGTCCACTGATTTTCGTATCTGATCAGACCACCTGGGCTACTGGAAAGTTGATTTTCAGTTAGTTCGGTTCGAGTAGATGATTTTCTGTTTAGGCCTCATCTTAATCCGAGTTACGGTTTAGGATTTATGGCCCTCCGATAATCACTACACCCTATTAACGTTGTGCTGAAATTTCTGACCTACTCGCACTTAAACCGTCGCCACGGTCAAACGAAGACGAGTTAGGTTCTGAAAATTGGTCAGCTGTTAGGGGACTCATATACGGAGCCATAGCCATTAACCATGCGTCTTTTCGATTTACGTAGTGGTCGTAGCAGCTGACCGAAGTCAGCCTATTGTTTCGATCTCTATTCTCGTCAAACTTACTTAGCTTTTATGATGATGAATGATGATGATGATGACACTTAAACTTATTTTATGCACTATTAGAATTTATAAAGACAACCTACTGACCTAGTAACATTTGATTTAGGTTGACGACCTTTCAGACCGACTTACTACTTGCGTACTTTCATTACCGACTTTACCGCTTTTATCACTGTGAGTTATAGCATCCCTTATTACTACTTTTACTATTTTTGGGACTGAGAATACACGCGCTTTTTACATTTTACATGTTAGGCACGAGTACTTAAACTTTATATGTGTGTGGGTTATACAACGGCATAAACATTCCCCTTAGCACGGTAACGTTTAGTCATTGGTTTTTGAACCGGTGAACGCGAATCTTAGATATGGATCCATAGGGTTTGACATCCCCACTCGGGCTAGTCGCGCTAGCATTTAACGGGTGTTTAATACTTTGTGAACATACGCACTCGCCAAGTGTACTTTCAGGGGGTTATAAACGTTAAGTCTAGTTACCGGGTGCCCACGGTTATGCATATACTTTTTATACTGTTTTAATACGCTGTTGCAGCAC
Source organism: Rutidosis leptorrhynchoides (assembly GCF_046630445.1). NCBI lineage: Eukaryota > Viridiplantae > Streptophyta > Magnoliopsida > Asterales > Asteraceae > Rutidosis > Rutidosis leptorrhynchoides. The sequence continues at coordinate 387,772,780 of NC_092337.1, forward strand.
TGAAATCTCGTGGCCTATCTTACGTTACTATTACAACTTAAGTTATAGCTCACCAACATTCGTGTTGACTTTTTAAGCGTGTATTTCTCAGGTGCCTAGAGGTTTATTGCTTCCGCTGTTAGACTTGATGTCATGCTGTTTCACTTGCTGTCATGCTGTTATTGAATTGCTGTTATGGACCTACTGTACTAGTTATCCACTGCATTGCTAAAGATGTCTCAAATTATGAAACTTATGTTTTGCATTTGTAAACTTATGTTATTTTGGAACAATGGTTTGTAATAAGTCTTACTACATGTTATCTTTGTAAAACGTTATCTTTTTAATGAATGCAAATCGGTTTTCAAACAGCATATAGTGTTTGACCTTGTGATGATCCTGTTGTTGATGATCCGTACACGATGGTTTTGTACGGGGCGTCACAGTTGGTATCAGAGCATTGGTTGTAGGGAATTAGGTTGCATTAGTGAGTCTAGACCGGACCTAAGTAGGATTCACTAATAGGACTAATCTACAACTAGCTTGTTTACTTGTTTCTGCGAGACTTTCTGCATGCTACTGATTACTTTTACTGCTATGATCTTACTGCATGCTATTGCTTATCTTTACTGCCATGCGAACTTGCTGTATGCCTATTTCTGCCTTTGCATGATTACTATTTGCTTTCACATGTTATCTCTGATTAGTGCTGATTGCCATGCTAGGTTGCTATAGTGCCTAATACTTGCTTGCTTATGACTTACTGATATGGAAAATTTATTTTCCTTGTTCAGATGTCGGATATTCCACCTGTCATCATTTTGGACAACGATTCAGACTCATCAGCCACCTCACCTACTGCTGCTACTGACACACAGATCCCGTTAACCAGTGACCCCGGCGCTTCATCCTCCAGAACCAGCAGCCATACACCTGTACCAGTGGTTACCGCAGTCGGAGCCCAGGACCCTCCGGAGATTCCAGCTCCAGTTGCCTCGGTACCTCAGGAGCCACAGCCCCGCCCCGGTGGTGTTGTGATTCCCGGGGAATACGGGGATGTTCCGTTCCGTAATGAGCATAACCATTGGTGCCGACGCCTTCCTGATGGACGTGTCATACCGATCCCCCCTTTCAGATACCGGATCATGACTACCGGTCGCCGATCGCCACCACCCCCAGCTGATTCATCATCTGACGACTCATCCACAGACGACACTAGTGACTCCGACTCCGACGAGGAGAACCTTGATGAGACACCTGTGCAGCCACCCTCCACCCCGCCGAAGAAGCGGTACCGTTTCGATGGCACCGTTATTCCGGGGATCAACGGAGGTCGAGCGTTCACTAACGCACATGGTCAGCGTCGTAGGGTTACCGCCCGTAAGCGGGTCGTGCCTTACCCGGCTGATCCGTTCGTACGTAAGCCTTACCGCCATGCAGCATCTACCTCTGGAGCCGGACCATCTGCAACACCAGCACCTCCTGCACCAGAAGCACCGCCTGCTCTGCCAGCCCCTCCCTCTGTCGAGGAACTGGCGAGGGAGGTGGAGATCCTCCGTGCTCGGGTGACTGAGCTTGAGGAGCAGATGTCCCATGTGCTGGACATCCTTTACCCACCGTCACCATAGAGCTTTGTAGTAGGTTTCATTTTGTAATCTCGTTGTAGTTCCATGGTTTCCTTATGTAATGCACGAACTTATGTATGCAACTCTTTATTAATGGAACTTTGTATTGTTAAATTCTTGCACAGTGTTCTATTTACATTACTGTATGTTGGTTTTGCGGTATTTGTGCCTGGTTGCGTTACTTAATTGGCATGCGTTATGTTGTTTCCCTGTTTACTATATACTATATTATTATTATTATATATTAAACGCTGGATTTTGACTTAAGTCAAAATTTCTGTTTCGAAGGGCAATGGCAAACACACGAACAACACCCACAGCAGCTCAAATCGAAGAGATGATTAATGAACGAGTCGCCACAGCCTTGGCGGAAATGAACCCTCAAGATGAACCACCGCCGGTTATCCAACCCGTTCGAAAAGAGTGCACCTACAAGGAATTCCAGAGCTGTAAGCCACATAACTTCAACGGAACTGAGGGGCCTGTTGGTCTCACAAGATGGTTTGAAAAGCTTGAATCAGTATTCCGAGTCAGCAACTGTTCCGAGTCTAACAAAACCAAATTTGCTTCCTGCACGCTATCTGATGGCGCCCTCACGTGGTGGAACACCATGGCTCAGGCAAAAGGTATTGATGAGACTTATGCTACGCCATGGGAGGAGTTCAAAGCGGATATGATTGATGAGTATTGTCCGAGAACCGAGATACAAAAAATGGAAATAGAGTTTATGCAATTGAAAGCTGTTGGCAACGATCTCGATGGTTACAATCGGAGGTTTCTTGAGTTAGCTCTTATGTGTCCTACCATGGTCACCCCGGAATTCAAGCGTATGGATAGATACTTTTGGGGACTCCCTAAGTCCATCAAGGGTAATGTCACCTCGTCCAAGCCACCGAATGTTCCCGAAGCAATGCGCATAGCGCATACACTCATGAATCAGATTCTCATCGATGAACCGGAGAAGTCCAAGTATGAAGCGGGTAGTAGTGACAAGCGAAAGTGGGATAACAGTAAGGGAGGACCTATGATCAAACCCCCGTTAAGAGACACAACAACGGTGGAAACCCCAACCCCGGCACAAGCTCCAACCCGAACTACAAAGGTACCCTACCGCAATGCAAGAGGTGTTACAAACACCACACTGGGTATTGTAATGTGGTATGTGAAAAGTTCAACAGGATTGGACATGTTGGTAAGAACTGCAAGATTCCAGTCCCAGCTGCAAGGACAAACCCAAATGGGTAAAGGAAATGCTATGAGTGTGGACAGCAGGGCCACTTTAGGAATGATTGCCCCAATAAGAAGAAGGACGGCAGACCACCGCGTGGTAGAGCTTTTAATGTTAATGCAAGGGATGCACGTGAGAACCCCGACTTGGTTACAGGTATATTCACTATCAACAATCTTTTAGCTTCTGTCCTATTTGATACTGGTGCCGATAAAAGCTATGTAGATAGACACTTTTGTGATAAGATAAATTGGTCATTAGTTCCTTTAAAAGAAAGTATGCTTGTCGAGGTAGCCAATGGTAAACTTGAAAAGGTTGACCAAATTGGCCGAGGAGCTATTATTAACATAGCTGGTGTGGATTTCGAAATTGACTTGATACCCATCAAATTGGGAAGCTTTGACGTGATTGTCGGCATGGACTGGTTGACTAAAGTAAGGGCCGATGTTATCTGTGGAGATCAAGCTCTTCGTATACCACAAGGAGATGGTGAGCCACTGGTTATATACGGAGAGAGATGTAGTTCGAAACTGAACCTCATTAGTTGTATGAAAGCGCAGAAGATCATGAAGAAAGTACGACTTGTCGTTTTAGCACACGTGAAGGCTTTAGAATTAGAGGAGAAGAGTGTGAATGACGTGCGAATCGTGAATGAATTCCCTGACGTCTTTCCGGAAGAGTTGCCTGGATTACCGCCACCCAGAGCTGTGGAGTTCCAAATCGATCTAGTGCCGGGAGCTGCACCCATAGCTCGTGCGCCGTATCGTCTGGCACCTTCAGAACTGCAAGAGTTGCAGAGTCAACTGCAGGAATTGCTCGACCGAGGGTTTATCCAACCGAGCTCGTAGCCTTGGGGCGCACCTGTTTTATTCGTGAAGAAGAAGGACGGATCTTTCCGCATGTGTATCGACTACCGCGAACTCAACAAACTGACGATCAAGAATCGATATCCTCTTCCCCGAATTGACGATCTTTTTAATCAGCTGCAAGGATCAAGCGTTTACTCTAAGATCGATTTGCGATCCGGTAATCACCAGTTGAGGGTGAAAGAGAGTGATGTGATGAAGACTGCGTTTAGAACCCGCTATGGTCATTATGAGTTTCTCGTGATGCCGTTCGGATTAACCAATGCACCAGCCGTGTTCATGGACCTCATGAATCGTGTCTGCAAGCCATACCTGGATAAGTTCGTTATCGTCTTCATAGATGATATCTTCATCTACTCCAAGAGCGAAGAAGAACATGAGCAACATCTTCGGTTAGTGCTTAAACTTTTGAGACAAGAGCAGCTTTATGCCAAATTCTCCAAGTGTGAATTTTGGCTGAAGGAAGTCCAATTTCTGGGTCATATTGTGAGTGATCAAGGTATCAAAGTTGATCCCGCCAAGATCAAGGCTATCAGCATGTGGGAAACCCCCACTACTCCGACTCACATCTGCCAATTTCTAGGTCTTGCCGGTTATTACCGAAGGTTCATTGAAGGTTTCTCTTTGATTTCGCGTCCTTTGACTGCGTTAACTCATAAAGGGAAGAAGTTTGTTTGGGAAAAAGAACAAGAAGCAGCATTTCAAACCCTGAAGCAGAAGTTAACCACCGCACCTATCTTGTCTCTCCCTGAAGGCAGTGACGACTTTGTTGTGTACTGCGATGCTTCGAAGAATGGTTTTGGTTGTGTATTGATGCAAAGAACGAAGGTCATTGCCTATGCATCTCGTCAACTGAAGGTCCACAAGCGAAACTACACTACTCACGATCTCGAACTTGGAGCCGTTGTCTTCGCTTTGAAGTTGTGGAGACACTATCTTTATGGGACAAAGAGTACCATATTCACCGATCACAAAAGCCTCCAACACATCTTAGATCAGAAGCAACTGAACATGAGACAGCGTCGATGGGTTGAAACGCTAAACGACTACAATTTTGAACTTCGCTACCATCCGGGCAAGGCCAACGTTGTAGCTGACGCCTTAAGTCGAAAGGAGAGGACGGTACCTCTTCGCGTTCGGGCTCTGAACATCACCATCCATTTGAACCTCCACAGTCAGATTCGAGTAGCCCAAGAAGAGGCTCTCAAGGAGGAGAACATATCTCGCGAATACCTGAACATTCTCGTCTCTAAATTCGAGGTTAAGGAGTCTGGACTCCGATGTTATGCCGGAAGAATTTGGGTACCTCGTTATGGAGATCTACGGAACCTTATACTTGATGAAGCCCACAAGTCGAGATATTCGATTCATCCAGGAGCTGAAAAAATGTACCACGATCTTAAGGAATAGTATTGGTGGCCAAATCTTAAGAAGGATGTTGCAACTTATGTTGGAAGGTGTTTAACTTGTTCGAAGGTTAAGGCTGAACATCAGAGGCCATCTGGATTACTTCAGCAACCAGAAATCCCACAATGGAAATGGGAAGCAATTACAATGGATTTCATCAAGAAGCTACCAAAGACGGTGGGCGGATACGATACAATCTGGGTTATCGTTGACCGTCTTACCAAATCTGCTCATTTTCTAGCGATGAAAGAAACAGACACATTGGAGAAACTTGCTCAAATGTACATCAAAGAAGTTGTATCTCGTCATGGTGTGCCTCTATGAATTATCTCAGATCGCGATCCCCGTTTTGCTTCCAGATTCTGGCGTTCATTGCAAGAAGCCTTGGGAACTCGTCTCGACATGAGCACCGCGTATCACCCCCAGACCGATGGTCAGAGCGAACGAACGATTCAGACTCTAGAGGACATGTTACGTGCTTGTGTTATTGACTTCGGAAAGTCTTGGGAAAGGCATCTGCCGCTAGCCGAATTCTCTTACAACAACAGTTATCATTCGAGTATTAAAGCCGCGCCTTTTGAAGCGTTGTATGGCCGCAAGTGCCGTTCTCCCATTTGTTGGGCTGAGTTAGGCAAAGTGCAAATCACTGGACCCAAAATAGTCCATGAAACGACGGAGAAGATTTCTCAAATTCAAGCGAGACTTAAAACGGCCCGCGATCGCCAAAAGAGTTATGCTGATCTTCAACGTAAAGACTTCGGATTCAACGTGGGTGACCGAGTAATGTTGAAGGTTGCACCTTGGAAGGGTGTAATCCGTTTTGGAAAGCGCGGAAAGTTAAACCCGCGATATATTGGTCCTTTTGAAATTTTGGAACGTGTTGGACCCGTTGCTTACCGTTTGGATCTTCCGACTCAGTTGAGTGTCGTTCATCCTACCTTTCATGTATCAAATTTGAAGAAATGTCTTGCTCCACCGGAATTTATCATACGATTGGAAGAACTTACCATTGATGACCAACTCCACTTCGTGGAAGAACCTGTCGAAATTATGGACCGTGAGGTCAAAACCTTGAAATGCAATAAGATTCCAATTGTCCGAGTTCGATGGAATGCCAAGCGTGGACCTGAGTTTACCTAGGAGCGAGAGGATCAAATGAAGCAGAAGTATCCTCACCTTTTTCCGACTCCATCACCATCAGCTTAAATATCGGGACGAAATTTCCAATAACAGGTGGGTAATGTAACGACCCGACTTTTTTGACTTGCTTTTATGCCTGGTATTTTAGCGAAACTGCGTATTTGTGCATACTGTGTTACTTTATTACTACGGAACCTTGGCACACGTGTTTTATATTCATATATACTTAAAAACGTGCCCGGGGGTATGTAGAATGCTTAACTTGTCCATTGGAAGCTTTATAACCGTTTGTGTTACTTGCCGTTACGAATAAACCGCGGACTGCGCGCACGTTTGATTTTTGTCGGAACCGGAACTTTTGGACTGCGAAATATTAATTATTATTTTCTAATAATAATTACCTGGGCTTTTAGATGCTTAATTTTATTTATTTAATTGCTAAAGCCCAATAGTTAGTCTTGTTGGACTTTCTACCTTGTTGGGCTCAAGCCCACCCTACTCTAGCTAGTGACCCAATTAATTAGCCCAAGTATTATTACTAGTGGCCCATAATAATAAATAAATAATAAATTAATTAATTAATGAGTCATACTAGCATAATGGATAAGGTTTATCTAAATGTTACATAAGATTATAGCAAAAGGACACACTTTAGACACCATTAGCCAAAAAGCAAGTTTTTGTCTCCCCCTCCCCCCTCTAATGCCGTCCACCACCACCACCATGGTCTTGGCCACCTCATCAATCCACGTGATCTTCATTTGCCTATAAATACTAGCCTTTAGTCCCTCATTCCAACACTTGATCATTTTGGCTTTTCACACACTTATTCTTTCTTTCTTTCCTAGCTTGTAAGTTTTTCTTTTCCTTCCTCTTTTCTTCTTAAATTCGTGTAAATCATCATCATTATGTGGAAGATCAAGTTCCTTCTAGCTTTGATCTTACTTATATCTTGTTGATTCAAGCATGAATCTTTCAAGAACATGGAAGATTCAAGCTTTTTAGCTTGAATCTTCATATCTTTTGTAGATCTACTTCTTTTATACTTTAATCTTTATATTTTATGATAAAGATTCAAACTTTTGTTTGTAATCTTCATGCATCTTCAAGATCCAAGCTTTATGCTTCAAGATCTTCAAGAACAAACAAGATGCAAACTTTCTAGCTTGGATCTTCATATCTTTTTGTTAGATCTAAGTTCTTTTTGCTTTGATCATGTTGTTTTGTGACCTTGTAACTTAGCTTTTATCATGATGGAACACTTAAAGGTTCAAGCTTTTTAGCTTTGCAATCTTGTAACTTGTGTGAAATGGATCCAAGCTCTCTAGCTTAGGGTTCCATCACCTCATTTGACTTAGATTGTGCTATTACTTGTTGAATTAATGTAAAGTTTGTGACTTTAGTTGTTATTGTTAATTGAAATTGTGTTAAGACTAAGGATATGATGAAACCTTGGTTCATCATCCATCTAAGACTCATGAATGAGTTGTGTTCTTACTTGGTCTTAACATATTGTGTATTGATGGTGAATCTTGGTCAAAAGTGATGCTAAACCATCAACGAGTTGTACACTTGAAGCTACAAGCATCAAGCATCAAGGATGAGAACCGTGATGAGCATCAAGCACCAAGAACCCCACCGGAGCACTTGTCCACTGATTTTCGTATCTGATCAGACCACCTGGGCTACTGGAAAGTTGATTTTCAGTTAGTTCGGTTCGAGTAGATGATTTTCCATTTAGGCCTCGTCTTAATCCGAGTTACGGTTTAGGATTTATGGCCCTCCGATAGTCACTACACCCTATTAACGTTGTGCTGAAATTTCTGACCTACTCGCACTTAAACCGTCGCCATGGTCAAACGAAGACGAGTTAGGTTCTGAAAATTGGTCAGCTGTTAGGGGAATCATATACGGAGCCATAGCCACTGACCATGCATCTTTTCGATTTACGTAGAGGTCGTAGCAGCTGACCGAAGTCAGCCTATTGTTTCGATCTCTATTCTCGTCAAACTTACTTAGGTTTTAAGATGATGAATGATGATGATGATGACACTTAAACTTATTTTATGCACTATTAGAATTTATAAAGACAACCTACTGACCTAGTAACATTTGATTTAGGTTGACGACCTTTCGGACCGACTTACTACTTGCGTACTTTCATTACCGACTTTACCGCTTTTATCACTGTGAGTTATAGCATCCCTTATTACAACTTTTACTATTTTTGGGACTGAGAATACATGCGCTTTTTACGATTTACATGTTAGGCACGAGTACTTAAACTTTATATGTGTGTGGGTTATACAACGGCATAAACATTCCCCTTAGCACGGTAACGTTTAGTCATTGATTTTTGAACCGGTGAACGCGAATCTTAGATATGGATCCATAGGGTTTGACATCCCCACTCGGGCTAGTCGTGCTAGCATTTAACGGGTGTTTAATACTTCGTGAACATACACACTCGCCAAGTGTACTTTCAGGGGGTTATAAACGTTAAGTCTAGTTACCGGGTGCCCACGGTTATGCATATACTTTTCATACTGTTTTGATAAGCTGTTGCAGCACTGAAATCTCGTGGCCTATCTTACGTTACTATTACAACTTAAAGTATTGCTCACCAACATTCGTGTTAACTTTTTAAGCGTGTATTTCTCAGGTGCCTAGAGGTTTATTGCTTCCGCTGTTAGACTTGATGTCATGCTGTTTCACTTGCTGTCATGCTGTTATTGAATTGCTGTTATGGACCTACTGTACTAGTTATCCGCTGCATTGCTAGAGATGTCTCAAATTATGAAACTTATGTTTTGCATTCGTAAACTTATTTTATTTTGGAACAATGGTTTGTAATAAGTCTTACGACATGTTATCTTTGTAAAACGTTATCTTTTTAATGAATGCAAATCGGTTTTCAAACAGCATATAGTGTTTGACCTTGTGATGATCCTGTTGTTGATGATCCGTACACGATGGTTTTGTACGGGGCGTCACAACTTGTTTTAGATAATGATGTTTAATCGATAATTTAATTTTTTGTAGAGCAAACATCACACTTGGATAGATTAAAAGTCAAATGTGGCTGTGGGATAATGACACTGTTAGGTTATATATCTGTCAACTTTTAAGTGTGTTATAGTCGAATACCTTATTAAAAAAAAACAAAGACTGTAAAGCTACTCTTAAGGCTCCAAATAAAGACTGAAAACAACATCATAAAGCTACAAATTCTCGTCTTGTTTCACATATGGATGGCTTTGTAAACCCTAAATACAATGGAGCATTGGTTTCTGAATTAGTTAGATTTATGAGGAATTCAATAGGTCATAGGCATCAGATTTACAAAACACTTCCAAGCATTCAAGGAAGCGATGATGATGAATTGATTTCTTATTTGAGAGATTCTTGGAACGTAATACTAGTTCAATGCATGTGCGTATCGAAGAACTGTTGTCACCAGAACACCTAACAACACTAGGTCTGATACCCTACTTTAATCAACCACACTGAAATGGACAGTGCTGACGATACGGATCTGATTTGAATGTAGATGGTGAAGCTTGCTAATGCATGTGATTAAGTTATTATTATGTATTGGTTAACTAGTAAAAAAGTGGGCATTTCAGTTACCCAACTTTGTAAGAGTCAAGATGTATTATGCATCTTGTTTTCAGTAATTTGAAGGTGTGTTTTATGGTGAAAAAAAAAACTGAAAGATCCCCTATGCGCATACGTTCAAATCAAAACATTAACATTCAAAATCACAACACAAGCATCACATTAACAGTCTGGCATCAGAGCTTGAAGATGAATAATACGAGTACATCACTAAGCCATGTTATGTTGTCAAAACTCAACAACTCTAACTACGAAGATGTATCCTACGAGAACACATAAACTGAACTGTTTGGTCTCAAACTTGCTGAAGAACCTCACTGACAGTATCCCATTTTATCTTTCAAATTTAAAAAGAAACACGGTACCATTCAAAATAGGGGTGGTATTCAACCCATTTAACCAATTTGACATGTTTCTCTTTACTTAAGTTTCTATTTAAACCCATTAGCAATAATAAACAACTAAATATTGTCATCAATAACTAAATAGGTTAGGATTACCTTAACCACATCTTATTCTTTAAAACGTTGTCGGATGTTGATTGTTGAACATGGATTGAACCACATCAATATTCACCCAAACATAACTTTTAAAAAATGGCCTTTCATTTGCATGAATCAAGCATTGTTGAGTAAACAATGTGAGACTAGCAACAACAATACAATTAGTGTATCTCTGCGTTGCCATCAATCTCATTTAACGATTATCTGTATGCGATCTTCAGACAGTAAATTAGTATCAAGTAAGCACAATAGATGTCTTTCGGCTTCGACTAAGGAGCAAGTTTTCCTAGAGGTAACACACCAAAGAAAACAATGTTACGTTTACCTTGTCACAACAAAGTATTGAAAATATATACTTTTTTTGAGGAATATTCATTTGAATCCATAAATTAAGTTGAGATCCAAGGGACCAATGAGAGCGCGCCATGTGGCGCGAAAATCACATGTTGAAAAAAAATTCGAATTTTTTTTTTCGAAATTTTTTTTTTCAAATTTTTTTATACAATCACATGTGATTTACCTGCACAATCACATGTGATTGGATTTAACATGCATAATCATATGTGATTGGGTTTACAATCACATATGATTGACATGCAGAATCAATCACATGTGATTGTAAAAAAAAGATTTCAAAAAAAAAAGTTTTCAAAACAAAAAAATTTTGAATTTTTTTTTTTTTTTGAATTTTTTTTTTCCAATCACATGTGATTTTCGCGCCACATGTCGCGCTCTCATTGGTCCCTTAGATTTCAAACAAATTAATGGATGCAATGGATTACAACTCATACTCTTTTATATATTAAATTAGATTAGATAAATTAAATAAACTTTACACCAATTAGAGATAGCAAAATGACCCGTACCCAATGGGGAAACCCAAACTCCGTTATAATTGGGTCGGGTCTAACCCGAGTCTGTCGGGTCATGGGCCGGGTATGAGGATGGTTATGAAAAAATTTCCTGGTTCGGGTTCGGGTATGGTTTTGAATAAAAACCCGTTTACCCGACCCGTATACCCGACCCGCATACCCGTATACCCGGTCCGAGGAATTTTAATAACAATTTTATGTAAAATTTTAGTTATAGTATTATATTATTAATATATGTAAGATTTCTCTTATTTGTTTTGAAAACGAGTATACTTTTATTTTGATAGTCAAATAGAACAAGTTTTCGAGATATGATATTTTATATACTTTGTGTATTTGAGTATTTTAGAAACTTTTCAATCGGCTTTTTGTATGTGATATTTCATAATACTTTAAACATGAAGTAGTTAAATTATTTCTCGATATTTTGATTTGATAACTTATTGAAAAATAGATACATAATGACTAATCGGGTATACCCGTTTACCCGTGGGGAAACCCGAAACCCGATAATATGTAGGTAAATGGGGACCCGACGGGTTTCGTGCCGGGTTTGGGGCGGGGTTTCTTAATCGGGTTAGGGTCCGGGATTACCTAAACCAGACCCAAACCCGACCCGATGACATCCCTAAACACAATGCTCGTTCCCTCTTCGTTAGACGTTATTCAATACGACTTTTCTTTTTTCTCGACCACATTCCTTAACATATTTTAATTGTAGCATAAAAGAAAAGGGTATGAGGACTTGGTGAACAAAATGATGAAGAGAGGATGATCAAGTCACAGAACAACCTCCTAATACTATCATCCAACTCATGTACCACTCCGGTCAACGCTACCGTCGCCGCCTACCATCACCGTCGCACTCCGGCACCACCATCCATTTCGACATCCGCCATCGTCCAGCGAAAACGCCCTCCAACAAACCCATTTAAAAAAAATCGTCAAAGATTTATGGGGAAAAAAGTAGTTGTGCGGAGACAATGATTACAGTCGATCACCACCATCGCCACTTAGATTTAAAATAAAAATCATATGATATAAATTCAATTGATGTCACGCTAACGTCAACCACTATACTAGTTTTTTTTTTTTTCCTCTTCTCTGTTTAAGCCTAATAACAAATTACAAAACCAAAAAACTAACAAATCAGAACACTAATCTGATGGTGCAATTCCTTGCTTTTTTGTTAGATGAAGAGTTTTGAATGAAGATATATGCTAAACCAGTAATCTGATTAACATCTTTTTAAAACTTCGATAAACAAGATTTTCAATTCAAACTATACTCCGTATGATAAAAAGATCTTGAAACAAAATAAACTAAAGTTAATAAATAGATAAATTTAGATAAACACAGTACACAACCTCAAGACAAAGAATACTCTTTTTCATTTATTTTTCTGTCAATGAATTTAGCGTGAATTTCAAATTAATTTATTAATAACATGAATTAGCAGCAACAAGTGTTGGCAAAAAAGTTATACATTGTGCCTTAAAGTTAGTAAATGGTAGTTAAAAGGTTATGAATTGTGCCTAAATGGTTGTACATTAGCCAGATCAGATATTGTAGTTAGTTTCGTATGATTACAAAATGGAGTACAGATCACTGTATCAAGTGTAAAAAAAATTGTATTAATAATCCTAAAACATTATAAAAAATATAGAAGATCGTACCTTTAATATGCTATTGATACACATCACAATTAACTTTGTATTTGTAATTTGAATTTGAAAGTGATAGAAATCTTCTGGTAGCATAAATAACTTTTTGTTTTTGATAAAAAAACAAAAAAATAAATAAAAATCTAACCAAATATATACACTAAACATTTAGTGAAAACACACAAATCTAACCAAACTATCAATTGGGATACAATGGTAAATGGTTTAAACATGTAGAATTACCTCCTCCGAGTTGTAATCAGGAGAAAACAAGAAAAAGGTTGAGATCACAGGAACACTCCTCAGCCCTTGGATCATTTTTGATCAATGAACCAGATTAAACTACCAAATTATACAGGGAGGGTATTGTCGTCATTTTGCAAATACACATCTACGTACGTAGCAAAACCATGAATGTTATCGAGCAAAACCTTCAAAAACCCTAAACAGCTCCTGGCGATGGCGATTAAGGTTTCTCCGGCGAAAAATTCAGTCATCTTCAACCTCGTTAACACCGTTAATTCACTCCAATTTCTGATTATACGATTTTGTAACGTATTTAACTTCTATTCGTAAACAGTCGTTCACTCCAAATTGAAAGGATATACGAATTCGTTCTCAAAATCAATTGATATTCACCTTCAATTTAAGCAAATGGAACCAGAAATCGATATCAGTGATGAAGAACTAAACGAAATCCAGAATGCTGAAGGTATGTGTATTTTTCTTCTTCAATCACATGTGATTAGATATGATGAAACTGTGTTTACTGTGAATTTAAGTAATTTCTTCGTCAATCACATGTAATTTCTTGTAAAAATCACATGTAAGTGTTTTATGATAATGCATTACTGTGATATAAAGTGATAATGATCAATACAATGAAGATAGAAACCGAACTATTGTAAATTTTCAGTTAGTCAATCACATGTGATTGAGTTTTATAATAATACATTATGTGATGTATTTTGTTGTTAAGTAATCTTTGATATGAATGATAATCACATGTGACTTACGATGCAATAAGTTATTCGGTCACTATAACTTATGCAATTTGTTTGTTATAAATGACTATAACTATATGCAATTTGTTTGTGAATGTTTTGTTGTTCAATAACATGTGATTGTTTTCTTATTCAATCGCATGTGACTTATTATGCAATAACTTATGCAACCACTACAGAACGAACATATACGTTATTTGGCTTATTACAGTTTCTAATCACATGTGATTGACTGTTTCTAATCACATGTGATTGCCATGTTATTTGATATATTGGAGTTTCTAATCACATATGATTGTCTTCTTTGACATGTTATTTGGTATATTTGTGTTTCTAATCGCATGTGATTGAAATGTCATTTGGTATATTGAATTTTCTAATACATGTGATAGTCTTTTTTGACATGTTATTTAGTATATTTGAGTTTCTAATCACATGTGATTTACATGTTATTTGGTATATTTGAGTTTCTAATCACATGTGATTGTCTTTTTGGACAGGTACAACATCAAGTTTGTACCATTTACTGGCATAGATAACCACCGTAGGTGTGTCACAGTTGCTGCGAGATTGATCAGGGATGAAACAGCCGAGAGTTACACATGGATTCTTAATTGCTTCAGGAATACATTCGAGAAAGAGCCAAACAACTCATTCTAAACCCAAATTCCTAAATCATAAACCCTAAACTCTAAATCGTTCTGGGGCTCCACATCAGGTCTCAGGCTGCCAAAGTGTTTATTACCAACCTAAACATAGTAATAAGTGACTCCTACATCAGTTCTGGGGCCTACATAGTCTAGGATCAGAGGTCTGTGTCAGATCTTCACTGGGTTGGCCCATTTTGGTTTGGGATTTAGTGATTGGTGAATTAGGTTTACAGCTGTTGCACCTGTATGATCTAGTTTTGGGAAATTTGACCTTGCCGGGTCAACCTTATAACTCTGATGATACTCCATGTTATAATGTGATGATTTTATGGAGTAATGATGATTTACATATAATTTATTATGATTATGAGAGGAGTAGAGCTTTAGGTGTGAATCTGATGGAATATTTAGGGTTTTAAGTAAAGGTTAACTTTTTGAGTCAAAGGGTATTTTGGGAACATAAATGGTGCTTAAAGTTTACTTTGTGGCTTATGATGAAATGCAAACGGAAATTTGGTCAATGTATGCTTATTTCTCAAAATGTTGACTAAGTTGGACTCTCAGTCAAAACTGCAGGTTTAATGAGTTTTGACTTTTTGAGCCAAGGGTTTTTATGGGTTCCTAGGTGGTACTTAAAGTTTATTCTATGGCTAAGGATGCATAGCAGGTGGCAGGGTGTTCAAAGTATATGTAATTTCCAAATTGTTGACCAAATTAGACCTGCAGTCAAAGTTGCTGACCTAATGGAATATAGAAGGTACTCTGATGTGCTTAGGTGCTTATTCAAGATGGTTTTTGGTTTTCTCATTGGCAAATTGATGACAAAATGCACTAGTATTTCTCTAAAGTGTGCAACTGAGCTCATTAGTTTTATTTTGCCCTCACCTCAGTCTGGGATTGTAGTGATGTGTTTTAAAATTATTTGGTATGATTATTGTGTTCTAATTGGTATGGTGCAACAGCAAATCAAGATTTGGATCGTGATTATGGGTTTTGATGTTAATTTTGAAGGACATGGTCAATGGTTATAAGTGTTTCAAGTGAGGTTCAATGGTAATATGAGAATGCAGAGTCAAATGGTAATTTTTTGGTTTTTTGGACTGCAGGGACCAACAGAGTATATATGATGCATCTTCAGATTTTTTGCAGCGCCAGTCCTATGCAGTTTCAAATGATTTGCAACTCTAGTCCTTTGTTAGTTACTTTTGTTTGGCAATTTGACATTGTTAGTACTTGGGATGTACATTAAAAACTTTTTTAGGTTTTGTCATCTTTGTATGGCGTTTGTAAGTGTTTTGGAGGTCACAAATCTCCCCTCGGGTATACCCGTTGTAATTGTACCTCTTTATTTTCATCTATTGGATTTTTCAGGGGCAAAGTCCCCTTATCCAAAAAAAAAACAAAAAAAACTCATGCTAAACCCTAAATCAAAATGTAGAATGATTGAATGATCATGTGAGTTCTCAGGGTTCTCAATCCACAAAAGTTCTCATTTGATCCCTGGACTGTTATATAATCATAAAGTTATAGTGATTTACAATTACTTGTAATTCTAGATTGTACAATCACATGTGATTGCATTAATCACAATATACACAATCACAAGTTATTGGCAGAATCACAAGTGATTGGCAATGCCTAATCACAAGTGATTGGCCATGCAAAATCACAAGTGATTGGCATAATCACAAGTGATTGGCCATGCAAAATCACAAGTGATTGGCATGCATAATCACAAGTGATTGTCAAATGCAAAATCACAAGTGATTGGCTAACAAACATAACCTGTAGTACCTGTTTAATAAAAATTAATAAACAATCAACAATGAAAACCATCAACAATAGTATATAGAAAAGAAATACATAAATTAAGATCTAAACCATTACTGTCATTTACCATCCAACAATAACAAGTGATTGACTAACAAACATAACCTGATCTAAATCATTACTCTCATTTACCATCCAACAATAGTAGATAGAAAAGAAATACACAAGTGACTGGCTAACAAAATAACACAATCTGGAATTATTTTCCACAAAACACTACACTTTTCTAACAACTCCTTTGATTTTTCAACACGGTCAACTCTTGATTTTTGTGCATAAAGAACAACCATCCTGTAGTCTTCTTTCGCATGAGATTTCTTGAATTATTCTCATCATCGGCACCATTCATCGGTACCTTCACCTCATCACCCTCAACCATTCTAAAAACTTCATTCATTTTACTTTGATAAGATATCAAAGTCTTCTCGTTGGGATAATTCGTCAAACCTTCGGTTATTTTTTTTACAAAAACATCTTCAAGTCATCAACCAGTTTGAACTTCTCCTTGATAACTCAACAATAGTCCTGCATATAACATATAAGGCACAAATGTTAGATTATAAGGTGATGCAGTAAATTAAAGCACAATCACATGTGATTGGAAAAGCATAATCACATGTGATTGAAAAAGCAGAATCACATGTGATTGGCAAAACCAGAATCAAAACATAGTAGATAAAAGAAAAATACATATAATACCTCAACTGAACCAATGTTATCCTGTTCATCTTCAATTCGTATAAAACCCTCTCCACCTTCTTATTTAGGATCAAACTTTGGTGCAAGTTCAAGAGTCCTGCTGCACGAATACCCAGTTCAGTTTCCAACTGATCAAACCAACTTTGAACAAATTCGCTGTCAGGAATAACATCTAAGGTATCTAAATCAACCCCGGCATATTCAAAGCCAAACACATCTTTGACCACTTCAGAGTCAACCTTGATATCACCCTTCGAAGTCCTAATCAACATATCATCACAATCAAATTGTCTACGCAAAAAGTAGGCAATGTTACCAGGCAATTGTTCAATGTTAAAGTTTAACAAAGAACGAAACACAAGCTTGCTCACGCATTCCTTTTTAGCAGGAGTAAGTGAATCCATAACATTAGCAAACGGCATAGGAGTGTTCCTAAGCCTAGGAGAAGGTAACTCCTTCAAAACAACAACTTTTGCTTTAGTTTTAGGCTTCGAATCAGCCTTGTCAACCGGAGCCTTGCGTTTGTGAGTTTGTTTAACTGTAAAACATGTAAAATATTAAATATTAAAACAACGAAAAACTGCATGTTAACATCTAATTGTGACTTTGAAGTAATTTCACTAAATTGCACATTAAAACAAAGAACAATCACATGTGATGGCATTACTACAATCACATGTGATTTCTGTAAAAATCACATGTGAATGAAAACCCAACAATTACATTCTGATGACAAAAATTACAATCTGATTACAGAACCCCTAAATTGCACATTAAAACAAAAAACAATCACTTGTGATGGCATTTGGTAAACATTAAAACAATAAAAAACTGATTACAGGTGATTCTGCTTAAATTGTACATTAAAACAAAAACATCACATGTGATTCTGCTTTGGTCAATCACATTTTGCTTTGTCAATCACATGTGATTAAAACATTAAAACTATGGAAAACTGATTACAAAAACCCTAAAAGGTACATTAAAACAGAAACATCACATGTGATTAAAAACACTAACAATTACAATCTGTTGGAATTTGGTATTTCTGTAAAAATCACATGTGATTATAAACCTAACAATTACGTTCTGATAACAAAAATTGTGTAATACTGATAAATAACACACATAAGATAATCACAAACAAATCACATGAACACGAAGCACTATATCTCTAAAAACCCTAAAAATTAAGAAAACAATGAAAATAGAACAAACACTTGATTGATTGCTAAATAAAACATAGTAAAATTACCTAGACCTTTGGCCGAAGCATTTGTTTAGCCAAAGCTTTAGTTTTCGCCGGAGCTTGTATTTTGGCCGGAGCTTCTATTTTAGCCGGAACTTGTGCTTTAGCCGGAGCTTGTGCTTTACCTAAAGCTTGTGTTTTAGCCGGAGTTTTAGTCGGAGCTCGTTTTGTAGCAGAACTTAGTTTTTTAGAAGAAGAAGGTTTCGAAATTGGAGATTCGCTTGATTTCGCCATTCGTTATAGATGGATTACTGAAGATGAAACGTTTGATTGTTGATGAAATCGAAGAAACCGAAGATAATTGATGGCGATGAAGAAATTCGAGAGATGAAAACCCTAGAATGGAGATAGAGAGGGAGAGAAAAACGTATCAGATGTGTGTGCAAAGTGAGGAATGAACCAGATGGGTGGAGTGTGTGTACAAAATATTTGAGTAAATTGACGAAATTGCCCCTCCGCCCAAAATTACATATATTTGATCAAGTTAATCTCAGCCATTGATGAGCATCAATCTAAGGGCTAAAATTAATTCCCTCAAACCCAAGATAAAACTTGGACTCAAATGAATATGCTTCTATATATATAAAGTAAACATTATAAAGTGTAAAATTTAGTGCAAATAAACCAAAATATGTATCTTTCCACATATATAAAAAGCTAGGTGGTTTTCTTTAATTGTACTAATCAAGCACCTTACTAAATAATGACAATAAAAAAAAATACATCACTACTTTGGCTCATATTTAACTGTAAATTTGATTATTTCAAGCTACTGATCTGTAAAATTAAAGATGTAAGCAACTACATATAATTTAGGTGGAGTTTAAAAGGATATGTAAACTAACCTTATAATCTCGTGAGCTATCGAGCACTAAATGAAAAGGCGTGACTGTGAGTTGTGTATTGTGTTTGGTGGAGATATTATGATTGTGTATATAGAAGTGATTTAGTGTAATTTATTGTGTAAATAAGAACCTATTGTGCGGATATTGTGTTTGGTATTTAAAGTGAGGAAGATGACTGATTCATCTGTACTTTTTTCACTATTTATCTTTTACTCCCGTATTTTTAATAGACATAATCAATTTAGCCCTTTAATATCATACAATTTTTCATTTAACCCTTATTTTTTTTATTCAAACTATAAAAGAAATACATAGGCTGCTCCAGTATCTGTATCTATATACTCCATATCAGTTACTTATTTGCATGCTTGTTGTTGTGAGATCTATGCGAGCACTGTGTTTGACACCAACCAGGGGCGATTCTAGCTAATAGGAGGTGGGGTCCTATGACCTCACTATTTTTGAAAGTTTGTATAGGATGTAGTAATCAAATTGTATAGGACACCAATAAATTTAGCTATAGAACCCCATATATTTTAAAAATTGATGATTTTTTTAGAGTAAACAACCACTAAAGTATCCTTAAAATATTGTTAGCTTTGAAATTTCTTTTTTGGGACCCCATCGGGTTTTCATCCTGGATTCGCCACTGACACCAACTGTGGTCGGGTCAGGTTAGAAATCCACCAAAGCCGGGTCAGGTCGGGTTTGTTAGAGGGTTATAATAGGCCCAAGTCTAATTGTGGGCTTGGGTCCATTAGGTTTACATGTTTATTAGGGTTTATGCATTTATTATAAATAGGCCATGAATATTGAATAATAAGCACGAGTTCACATTGTTTAACATGATATCAGAGCTTAAGTCTGATCTCGAGACTTAGTCGGGTGACCGCCCGCCTTGAGCCGCTGTCTCTTTACAACCCGTCAATCATCCTATCTATCCCTTTTGTACCTCCTTTTCCGAAAAAAACTCCAAAAACTAAATACTTATGTTTGCCGTTCTCTACGTCGGCCGTATCCCAATTCAAGCACACCCATGTGAAGCAAGTAATAAAAAAATTGAATGGTCAATCAACTGATAGTCTCAGCAACCAAGATCAGTTGCTCGTTTATTTACTTTTATTTTTCTTAGCGCAAGTACGCAACAATCTATTGTTCAAAAAAAAAAAAAAAAAAAAAAAAAAAAGATATACAAAACCTATCTACCCAAATAAACTCTCGGCCACATGCCATAATCGTTTATTTTTTATTTTCTGTTATTTTTTTTCTTCTTATCTATTATTCAGGATTTAATTGCAAAATAATCGGCGTAGGGATGAGCCGCCTAGCTTGACTAGGTTCCAAACCCCGAAAAAAAAGAGGAATATATATTTAAAAAAAAAAAACTCTCTTTTGCAGCGTTGAAGATGACTGTTTTCGTCGACAAAAATTCTATGCCCAAGTCCTGCTCAATCCTTAGGCAAAGCATGCCACGGCGTGAAAGAAAAAAAAACACAACGCTACGGAAAAGAAAACGCACTCAAGCAATGCAACCAATCAGCGATTATCAATCAGTTTGACGCAACAAATTAGAGAGAAAATTGTGCTTTTATTTATTTTTCTTATGTTTCGTGTTTCTTTTCAGTCCGAACTTTCGCGATTTCGCTATTCGGACTGCGGGGGAGTGTTAGAGGGCCATAATATGTCAAGTCTAATTGTGAGCTTGAGTCCATTAGGTTTACATGTTTATTAGGGTTTCTGCATTTATTATAAATAGGCCATGAATATTGAATAATAAGCGCGGATTCACATTGTTTAACAGGGTTCGTATGATTAAGAGGTAGAACACGTAACTTCACACCATCTATTGCTTACTTTATATTCATATTCACTTCAACTTAAAACAGAACACGTAAATACAAACCTTAATTTACGGGAAAAGAAAAGGGAAGTGCATTTACTATAAAACAAGATTTGTTTTTTTTTTTTCTACTACCGTGTATACTACAGTAATTACAGAAATTATTTTCTAGTTTTTTAGTCTTGCCTCTGATTGTAATATTTAGCTATTTATCTGTTGTTTGAATAGCTTTTCTTAATTCTTAATCTTAATTAAATTCTAGTTGTTTGCTTAAATAAAAAGGAAAAAGGAAAAAAAGAAAAAAAAAAAAAAAAAAAAAAAAAAACTAGAGTACAAAAATTCAATTACTTTCACCTTCTACTGTACTAAGTATACTCATTTTATAATAACATGCGAATTCAATAACATCCAAGACAAGAGAGTTTAATGAAGAGGTCGAGAATGGCTCAGAAGAAAGCGCTAATCTTCGCAATCCCTCGAAAGGCCACAAAAGAAAGAAAATTAGGAGTAGGGATCGTAACGAAGATGTAGGTGTAGGGCGCCGATTGTTCCTTAGAAGATGGTGAGGAACAAACACAGGATGCTCAGTTCTCTGAATTTCCCTAAGAAACCTATTAAGGTTTGTGGTAAGGTTTTGAACCCTAAAAATAACAACAAAGGTAAGAACAATGAGTTTAGTGGTTTCTTAGAAGGAAGGTTTGATAGCGACGAACGTCCTACTAAACCATAGCAATGAAGCTAGATACATGGATCTCTAGAGGTATCGGGAATAAGGATTAGGCGCGTAGGGTTGATGTTTTGTATAGAATGCTCCAACTAAAATTTATGGTGATTCAAAACCATGGTGGGTAATATTTTCCTATGGAATTGAGATTCATTTGATGGGGGTATGGCAGTAAGTTTCTTGCAGGTTTGGAAACAATGGATAATCTTCAAGCCAGGACGAATTATTCGAGATTCTTAGTCCATACAAAGTGAGAGATGGAGCTTCAGTAAAGTGAAGACAACCGATTGAAGATTTTAATGGCTTTGTTAATGGAGATGTCGTTTGATTTGTGTATAGAAGAGAGACGAATTGGATGTTAAAAGTGGTTGATTTTTGACGCATCGTACATGTGCAAGACTTCTATAGTGGCAAGAATCATGCTAAAGGTTTTTTAGTGGCTAGTGAGTGCGTTTACGTGTGAAAGTCTTCAGTTTCATGTTTGGTTTAGCAGCCCGTGTATGCTACTGTGAGGATCGACATTTATTAGTTTCTAAGTGTTATCTTCAAGTGTATTTGTTCTTATAGATTGCATATTTAGTCTACTGAGGTTGTATTATGAGCTTATATTTAGTCAAATGGGTAAGAAGTACTTGTAAATAGGGATGGCAATGGTCACCCGATCCAATGGATATCCATCCGATCCACCCGATACATAATGGATATGGATGATATAAATGGATATGGATACGGATATGGATGAACCTAAATAGATACAGATATGGATATTGATGAAAAATTTTCATCCATGGATATATCCAAATACACCCGAAATACATATAAATACTTAAATATAGATATATGCAAACATATTTAGTATTTTAAATGCATTTACAATTACACTTATATGTTTCTTGAAATTATATAATGAATTAACCATGAAATATAACAATAAAACACGTATATGTAATCAAATATAAAAATTACACATTTAATTTGTCATAGTCTATGTTTGATTGTAAGTTTAACAAATTGTGTTATATCTTCGACAAATATCACTCGTTATTATGGATAGATTTTAATTATGCCACATTGTATATATTTTTGTTATATTACATGTTATTTTAATCACATATTGAGAAACATTATAACATTTTTTGAATATCCAATGGATATCCGTTAACCCGCTTAATCCATTGGATATGGATATGGATGGATGAACTGAAATTAAACGGATATGGATATGAATATGGATGATCAAAAACTAAATGGATATGAATATGGATACGGCCTCACCCGATCCATATCCGATCCATTGTCATCCCTACTTGTAAACCTTTTTTGACACCTTCATGTTCTCCATGATTTTTCATTCTTTCATGAAAAATCATTTTAATTTAATTTCAGTTTTTTGCCTAAAAAATAAAAAATAAAAAAAAAATAAGGCCTACTGTACCACCGTGTACTCTATAATTGAGTACCTAAAAACAAAGTACATACTGTGTATCAACAAATGTTTAAATTTTCATTTTGATCGAGTTATCTAAAATCAAATGACCACTTGGTTTATTAACCAAATATAGAAAGAGATTTTAGTTTTTAGGAGTGTGATTCAAATAACATGGTTGAGAAAAAATTATTTTACTATGAGTAATTTTTAAAAATAAAATCCATAATAAGAAGGACGAATATTTACTGATGTTAATTATATGACAGAAGTACGCAATACAAAAATACTAACTTAATGGAGTAATATAAAAATTACAAAATAAGAATGAAAAAAAAATATAGATATGGCTAGATGAGTGAATATATAATTGAAGGCAATTGACAAGATGTCAAAAATCAATTTAACCAAAGGGCGTATGAGTTAGTAACCAAGAAGAAAACGTCGAGTACAAGGGGTCGAAAGGGAGAAGTTCGCATAGTTCATCAAGGATGCGTGAGTTTGTTTTCTCATTCGAGCGGAGGTGTCTGGTGTGGTCATGATGAAGATGGTTGCTAATATTTCGTTCCGCGCTTGATTGGTTATTGTCTTTTATCTTGGTTTGTTAGTTTTGTATGCTTCTTAATTAGATCTCATAGTCGTTTCGAGCTTTGTTAGTTTTATGTGTTAGTTTTATGCTCGGTTGTGTTTGGTTGTATGTTTTTTTGTGACTTCGATTCTTGTTAAAATGCTCATTTGTACTGTTATACAAGTTCTATGTTTTTTTGACAAAAAATAAAAAGAAAGTAAGTAATCATGCCTCCAAAATATATACTGAAAGTACTGTAAATTGAAGTAGATGAGAAAAAAGTACTATATACGGAGTAAATAAACAAAAAAATTGTAAGGTATTAGATGGAGTACAAGACATTACAATGTACGTACATATTCTTTTTATGTATGACACCTCTGTGTTGTCACATTTTGAATAGAATCACTCAAAAAACCATTGGGTACTAGATCCATAAATCTATAATCCTAAGTGTATATTTGTTTGTAAAAACGACTGATGTGCTTAAAATCTAGGTTACGAAGATATATAGGTTGATACTCCTTAGTAAAATTTCATGAAATTAACAGCAAAAATATTATTAGGATCATAGGATTGTAGCGATGTTTATTTTGGTTTTTCTTGTTTTAAACCACTGATTGGGCGTAGTGGTGGATCCAAGATTATTTTTGTACGAGGGCAGAAAAATTAATAAATTTTTTTTGTTAAATCAAATGGTTATGGTTAAAGTCTAGAGGTTAACATTATTTATGAAAAAAAGATCCTTTAGGGTTTGTTTGTATATAAAAAAATGGTTAAAAAACACAAGACAATGTTTAAAGCATTAGTAAAATTCTTTATAGACATGAATAAGAAATAAATACCTAACCATGCAGGTTTGCCTGAGTGGATGTCGAGTTACCCAATGAAACACATTACCTGGGTTCATTGTTCAGATAGGGAGTGTGATCAGAGGCTGCGCATAATGCGCATTTCACCCGGTACAAAGCCTCGCGTTCAGGGACTTGATTACCCTAGGTTTTACCCTTTATGGAGGAGCCAATGTACTTGTTCATAAAAGAGTTTCTTTGTTTACCCAATAAAAATAAATAAATACCTTAAAAAATTAATTATAACATATTTTCTTTTATAAAAATATTAATATTAATATTACAAATTTAATAGCAAAGACATCTTATATTATAAATATACTAATTAAATAAATAAAACTAATATTAAAATTCAAGATACAAATTAAAATGAAGTAGCTGGAGCTGGAGCTTATGAGCAGGAGCTTGAGCTGGAGCTTATTTTTGAAACTGATAGCTGGAGCTTTGTGACGATCGCTCCAAATCCATATGGACGAACACGTCATTCATCGATTTCATTGCGAGGTATTTGACCTCTATATGATACGTTTTGTAAATATTGCATTCTTTTGAAAAGGCACACCATAAATGAATATTTAAATCAAAGGTTTTCGACATCTGATGATTTCTACATATAGACAATCACCGTAATATAATAGTTTACAATAGTACTTCCGTTGACAATGCAGTCAAAATAAGATACATGGTGATGATTTGGTGAATGCAACGTTTCCTTGAAAAATATGCCATGTAAGACTCCATGCACATAGCTTGTCTAATATATAAGCAAACAGCGAAAGACTTCTAGGGAACCTGAGAATAAACATGCTAACAAGTGTCAACACAAAGGTTGGTGAGTTCATAGTTTTAATGTTTTGCATAATCTTTACATAAAGGTGGATCACAAGATTTCAGTTGTTTCATCCGAAACGTTTATCAAAAGATTCTATGTAACAGAGCACCCTGGTAACTAAACTTTAACGTTATAATAAGTACCCCTGTTTTAACATACATGCAACCAACATGTACAATACACGCAATTCAACGTGTATTAACCTCAAATAGCATACGTCTGTTTTATAGTTCAGGTTAAGGTTTCTATACCTGGAACAGACGGGGATGTCAAGCCCTATGGATCCATATATAACTACTCGCGCCCACCAGTTCTTATAACCGGCAGTTACTAGTTACCAAAGCTAAGAGATTTTCGGTTCAAACTCGGTGTAGAATTTAGTATGTACTTGTATCCATTGTGTTTAAAATAAAGTGCATGTATTCTCAGCCCAAAAATATAGATTGCAAAAGCAATTAAAAAGGGAGCAAATGAAACTCACCTTAGCAGCACATAAAGTCGTTCACCGAAATGTGACCGAAACTTGGAATACCAAATAACTGTAGATCTCAACCTAGAGAACATATGTTGGTCAATAATTGTCTATCAAACTAGGTCTGGTCATAGTGTATCACAATCCTAATGCTCGAGATCAATATACAAAAGTTATCCAAAGTTATTTTAAAAAGTCAATTTTGACAATAGTTCAACAAAACGAGACGTGCCATATATAAGGATTCATTTACTCGGCTGGTAATATTCAAAAATGCAATTTATCAATCTTACATACAAGTTGTTTAAATATTATTTGCAGATTCAAACGCAATTCCAATTGTAACGACCCGGATTTTTTCGACCGTTTTATACATATGAGATTAATATTTACATAAATTAAACATTACCAACATGATAAGCAATCCAAATTGTTGAGTCTTGTGTTTTTGAAAAGAGTTTAACACAACGTTTGACCGTCCAATTTGACCAATGATATCACGAACTATATAACATACGATAATTATACGATTGTGTAAATATACGTATTTATACATATTTAACATGATCTAAGGATGGTTTAACATATCATTGTGTACTAATAACAATGAGTTATAAGTATACTTTGAGACTACTAACTTAAGTTTTCAAAACGGTAACTATACGTAACGTTCTTTGACATATATACCTATAATCTATGATGCTTATACAAGTATCGTATAAATACGTATTTAATTACTTTAAAGGACTTAAATACATAAAACAATATAAGTATATTCACAAAAGATAGTTATATTTGAATTCTCGTTCCGTTTTCTCAAGATTTTTACACGTATACCTAGGGTATATGTAACCGTATTGTATGCAGCTTCTAGATGTATTTACTATTGGTATATACACCTTTAATCATTCATTCTTAGCAGCCATCTTAGAGTCAAAAATATGTGGAACCATTATTTATCAACTTGTATGACTAATGAGCTAAAAAACAAATTTAAGGATTTTTTTTTCTATATAACAAGTAAATTCGTTTTTATGATTTCACCCCATTTTTTCATTCCATTTTCTCATACTTACACTTCAAATTCTCTCTCAAAATACTCCTAACATCATACTTGATCATCTCCAAGCATTTTCACCATCTTTTAGCTTCATAATCAAGGTAAAACTATGTTTAAACTTTGATTCAATTCATGTAAGTTATTTATCTTAAATCAAGATATAAACTTACTTACAACCTTTGTTTCTTTTCATGATTTCACTTCTTAATCTTCCAAGTCATCAAGAACAAGTTCATATCTTGTTTATTCAGTAACTTTCTTCATCATACTTGAGGTATAACCTTGGTTCATCATCTTGTTCAATTCATATATGACTATCTTACTACGAATGTATATAACAACAAGAACATAGTTTGAATGATTTCAAACTTGTTCACAAACTAAATAGATCCTTCTAACTTGACTTTTAAAATACTTCAAGACCTGTAATATATCATAATGATATGCTAACTTAACAAGATACAACTTGATTTTACAAAGAACACCTTAAAACTGAATCTACATCGTTGGAGTGCAACCGGGGGCTGTTTTGGGTTGGATAATTAAAAACCATCTTAAACATTGAATTGGAAGTTTATATTCTGGAAAAATGATATTTCTTATGAATATGTTAATATATAAAAATATCATGGTGTAACTCAAAGTGTAAGTATTTTTGTAAAAATGATCATCTAGATGTTGTTTTTACAACAAAAATGATCACTTTCATAAGATTCACCAAAGTTTGACCTATAACCTGTGATTTTGAATGCAAACTAAGGTATTTACAGTTCATATTCATAAATAATGAATCGATCCAAGGAAGTGGCAAGTTGAACCAACAAGAACGGAGTTATATTGAAGAAACTACGGCTAAAACAAAATTGGGTATCCGAAGCTAGTTTAGCTACGAAATTAATTGGAGTAAAACTAAACTAATCATATCTTTGCTAA
Organism: Rutidosis leptorrhynchoides; assembly: GCF_046630445.1. NCBI lineage: Eukaryota > Viridiplantae > Streptophyta > Magnoliopsida > Asterales > Asteraceae > Rutidosis > Rutidosis leptorrhynchoides. The sequence goes on from NC_092337.1 coordinate 387,800,665, forward strand.
TTAATATGATATTTTATATATATTTACTTATGATTTGATTTTATATATTTCAGGACCACCCGTAAACAACACGAGAAGATTAATCATAAGACCTCATGATTGTACGCAACACGTCATTTGACAACACGGTACTTTATGTACGCAACACTTCATTTGACAATATGGTACCATGGGTCGAGATTAATTCTGATCAATACGAATACGATGGGGTCTTTATTTATTTTATTGAGCAACTAATTGTGGACCACTAACATCGGACTGCTAACTACGAACTAATAGATATTAAAAGTATTATTAGTATATATGTAACGATTATTTGAAAAGAAAATATGTTAATATATTATATATATGGTTAGGTTCGTGATATCTATCGGAGACCAAGTCGTGTTAAATATCTTCAAAGCAAAAGTGAGTATATAGTCCCACTTTTAAACTCTAAATATTTCGGGATGAGAATACATGCATTTTATGATTTACATTATGGACACAAGTGATTAAAAATATATATTCTACGTTGAGTTGTACAACTGGCATACTTCCCTGTAACTTGGTAACTACTATTTACATGCGGTATTGTAAACGCAAATCCTGTTGATAGATCTATCGGGCCTGACAACCCCAACCGGACTGGACGACCAGTATTCAACGGTTGCACAGTACTTCGTTTCGGTGACTACACTTGGTACGGTGTAGTGAGATTTCATAATAAAGGGAATATGCGACGTTGATTAAATGTTAAGTATGGTTATCAATGAAATGTCCCGTTCTTATTGATTAAAAACGTTCCATATTAATTGATTTCGTTGCGATGTTTTGACCTCTATATGAGACATTTTTCAAAGAATGCATTCATTTTTAAAACAAACCATAACCTTTATTTCATAAATAAAGGTTTAAAAAGCTTTACGTAGATTATCAAACAATGATAATCTAAAATATCCTGTTTACACACGACCATTACATAATAGTTTACAATACAAATATGTTACATCGAAATCAGTTTCTTGAATGCAGTTTTTACACAATATCATACAAACATGGACTCCAAATCTTGTCCTTATTTTAGTATGCAACAGCGGAAGCTCTTAGTATTCACCTGAGAATAAACATGCTTTAAACGTCAACAAAAATGTTGGTGAGTTATAGGTTTAACCTATATATATCAAATTGTAACAATAGACCACAAGATTTCATATTTCAATACACATCCCATACATAGAGATAAAAATCATTCATATGGTGAACACCTGGTAACCGACATTAACAAGATGCATATATATAAGAATATCCCCATCATTCCGGGACACCATTCGGATATGATATAAATTTCGAAGTACTAAAGCATCCGGTACTTTGGATGGGGTTTGTTAGGCCCAATAGATCTATCTTTAGGATTCGCGTCAATTAGGGTGTCTGTTCCCTAATTCTTAGATTACCAGACTTAATAAAAAGGGGCATATTCGATTTCGATAATTCAACCATAGAATGTAGTTTCACGTACTTGTGTCTATTTTGTAAATCATTTATAAAACCTGCATGTATTCTCATCCCAAAAATATTAGATTTTAAAAGTGGGACTATAACTCACTTTCACAGATTTTTACTTCGTCGGAAAGTAAGACTTGGCCACTGGTTGATTCACGAACCTATAACAATATATACATGTATATCAAAGTATGTTCAAAATATATTTACAACACTTTTAATATATTTTGATGTTTTAAGTTTATTAAGTCAGCTGTCCTCGTTAGTAACCTACAACTAGTTGTCCACAATTAGATGTACAGAAATAAATCGATAAATATTATCTTGAATCAATCCACGACCCAGTGTATACGTATCTCAGTATTGATCACAACTCAAACTATATATATTTTGAAATCAACCTCAACCCTGTATAGCTAACTCCAACATTCACATATAGAGTGTCTATGGTTGTTCCGAAATATATATAGATGTGTCGACATGATAGGTCGAAACATTGTATACGTGTCTATGGTATCTCAAGATTACATAATATACAATACAAGTTGATTAAGTTATGGTTGGAATAGATTTGTTACCACTTTTCACGTAGCTAAAATGAGAAAAATTATCCAATCTTGTTTTACCCATAACTTCTTCATTTTAAATCCATTTTGAGTGAATCAAATTGCTATGGTTTCATATTGAACTCTATTTTATGAATCTAAACAGAAAAGTATAGATTTATAGTCGGAAAAATAAGTTACAAGTCGTTTTTGTAAAGGTAGTCATTTCAGTCGAAAGAACGACGTCTAGATGACCATTTTAGAAAACATACTTCCACTTTGAGTTTAACCATAATTTTTAGATATAGTTTCATGTTCATAATAAAAATCATTTTCTCAGAATAACAACTTTTAAATCAAAGTTTATCATAGTTTTTAATTAACTAACCCAAAACAGCCCGCGGTGTTACTACGACGGCGTAAATCCGGTTTTACGGTGTTTTTCGTGCTTCCAGGTTTTAAATCATTAAGTTAGCATATCATATAGATATAGAACATGTGTGTAGTTAATTTTAAAAGTCAAGTTAGAAGGATTAACTTTTGTTTGCGAACAAGTTTAGAATCAACTAAACTATGTTCTAGTGTTTACGAGTTTAAACCTTCGAATAAGATAGTTTTATATATATGAATCGAATGATGTTATGAACATCATTACTACCTCAAGTTTAGTAGGTAAACCTACTGGAAGTGACAACAAATGATCTAGCTTCAAAGGATCTTGGATGGCTTGAAAGTTCTTGAAGTAGGATCATGACACAAAAACAAGTTCAAGTAAGATTTTTACTCGAATTAAGATAGTTTATAGTTATAGAAATTGAATCAAAGTTTGAATATGAATATTACCTTGAATAAGAAAGATAACCTACTGTATATAACAAAGGTTTCTTGATCTTATATGATTACTTGGAATGGATTAGAAAGCTTGGAAGTAAATTAGTAAACTTGAAGGGATTTTTGAAGTGTTCTTGAAGTGTTCTTCCTATGATGATTATAGCTTGATTCTTGAAGTGATTTTTGATGAAGATGATGATTAACTACTGGAAAAATACGTTCATAATAGTGTGTGTGTGTGTTGAGAGAGAATTAGAAAGAGAATTGGAAGTGAAATGGAGTGAATGATGAGTGGTAATTGGTGAGTGGTGAGTGGGGTTAAAAGGAGTTCTAGTTAGTTGACTAGCTCATGGTAGAAGTTAAAATTGATTAGTCATACATGACATAATCAAGAGTGGAATCCCATGCTAGTTTCTATTGGTATATACTCATAGTAAGTACGTTTTGAAGCTGTGTATAATACGGGTAAGAATACGACTAGAATTCTTGATGAAAGAAAAGAATGGAAAAGTAACTGTAACCATTTTCATTAAGTATGAGTGTTTTGATATATGTCTTGAAGTCTTCCAAAAGTATTTTAATACATCTAAATACACTACATGTATATACATTTTAACTGAGTCGTTAAGTCATCGTTAGTCGTTACATGTAAGTGTTGTTTTGAAACCTTTAAGTTAACGATCTCAATTAATGTTGTTAACTCATTGTTTATTATATCTAATGAGATGTTAAATTATTATATTATCATGATATTATGATATATTAATATATCTTAATATGATATATATACATTTAAATGTCGTTACAACGATAATCGTTACATATATGTCTCGTTTCGAAATCCTTAAGTTAGTAGTCTTGTTTATATGTATATAACTCATTGTTAATATAATTATGAAGATACTTACTTATCATAATCTCATGTTAACCATATGTATATCCATATATATATCGTCATGTCGTTTTTACAAGTTTTAACGTTCGTGAATCGCCGGTCAACTTGGGTGGTCAATTGTCTATATGAAACATATTTCAATTAATCAAGTCTTAACAAGTTTGATTGCTTAACATGTTGGAAACATTTAATCATGTAAATATCAATCTCAATTAATATATATAAACATGGAAAAGTTCGGGTCACTACAGTACCTACCCGTTAAATAAATTTCGTCCCGAAATTTTAAGCTGTTGAAGGTGTTGACGAATTTTCGTTGTTAAGTAGAAGTATTTTTATAAGTGTATTGAAGTCTTTCAAAAGTGTATCAATACATATTAAAACACTACATGTATATACATTTTAACTGAGTCGTTAAGTCATCGTTAGTCGTTACATGTAAGTGTTGTTTTGAAACCTTTAGGTTAACGATCTTGTTAAATGTTGTTAACCCAATGTTTATAATATCAAATGAGATTTTAAATTATTATATTATCATGATATTATCATGTATGAATATCTCTTAATATGATATATATACATTAAATGTCTTTACAACGATAATCGTTACATATATGTCTCATTTAAAAATCATTAAGTTAGTAGTCTTGTTTTTACATATGTAGTTCATTGTTAATATACTTAATGATATATTTACTTATCATAGTATCATGTTAACTATATATATATATATATCCATATATATGTCATCATATAGTTTTTACAAGTTTTAACGTTCGTGAATCACCGGTCAACTTGGGTGGTCAATTGTCTATATGAAACATATTTCAATTAATCAAGTCTTAACAAGTTTGATTGCTTAACATGTTGGAAACATTTAATCATGTAAATATCAATCTTAATTAATATATATAAACATGGAAAAGTTCGGGTCACTACAGTACCTACCCGTTAAATAAATTTCGTCCCGAAATTTTAAGCTGTTGAAGGTGTTGACGAATCTTCTGGAAATAGATGCGGGTATTTCTTCTTCATCTGATCTTCACGCTCCCAGGTGAACTCGGGTCCTCTACGAGCATTCCATCGAACCTTAACAATTGGTATCTTGTTTTGCTTAAGTCTTTTAACCTCACGATCCATTATTTCGACGGGTTCTTCGATGAATTGAAGTTTTTCATTGATTTGGATTTCATCTAACGGAATAGTGAGATCTTCTTTAGCAAAACATTTCTTCAAATTTGAGACGTGGAAAGTGTTATGTACAGCCGTGAGTTGTTGAGGTAACTCAGGTCGGTAAGCTACTGGTCCGACACGATCAATAATCTTGAATGGTCCAATATACCTTGGATTTAATTTCCCTCGTTTACCAAATCAAACAATGCCTTTCCAAGGTGCAACTTTAAGCATGACAATCTCTCCAATTTCAAATTCTATATCTTTTCTTTTAATGTCAGCGTAGCTCTTTTGTCGACTTTGGGCAGTTTTCAACCGTTGTTGAATTTGGATGATCTTCTCGGTAGTTTCTTGTATAATCTCCGGACCCGTAATCTGTCTATCCCCCACTTCACTCCAACAAATCGGAGACCTGCACTTTCTACCATAAAGTGCTTCAAACGGCGCCATCTCAATGCTTGAATGGTAGCTGTTGTTGTAGGAAAATTCTGCTAACGGTAGATGTCGATCCCAACTGTTTCCGAAATCAATAACACATGCTCGTAGCATGTCTTCAAGCATTTGTATCGTCCTTTCGCTCTGCCCATCAGTTTGTGGATGATAGGCAGTACTCATGTTTAGACGAGTTCCTAATGCTTGCTGTAATGTCTGCCAGAATCTTGAAATAAATCTGCCATCCCTATCAGAGATAATAGAGATTGGTATTCCATGTCTGGAGATGACTTCCTTCAAATACAGTCGTGCTAACTTCTCCATCTTGTCATCTTCTTTTATTGGCAGGAAGTGTGCTGATGTGGCGACTCCGTCAAAACACTTAACGGCTCCGTCACTTGGTCCCACAGCTTGATCGAAACTCTATATGAATTTAATAAAACAACCTTGCATTCTTTATTTAAAAAAAAAAAAAAATGATTTCCTATAAAGGAAATCTACTAAAAATATATAAGTTTAGAAAAACTATACAATAATACTTTAACCAAAAGTTGACCAAAACAAAGTCAACAAACAACCACTACCAAATGTAACAAAATAGAGTGCAAGTTAATGTTTAACAAAAGCTGCTATCATAAATATGCAGACTCTCTAAGCACAGCGGAAGCAATCAATCATGAACCTGAGAATAAAACATGCGAGTAACTGTCAACAAAAATGTTGAGTGAATTATAGGTTTAATATTGCAAACAATATTTAATTTAAACAATAAAAATTTATGTTTGAAAACATAAAACTCCTTTTTAAACCACCAAATTATATGCTAGAAAACATATAATAAAACATTATTCCATTTTCCGTGAGCCACCTGGTAACCACTTAACCATTTATTTACCCTTGCCAAACACAATAAATAATATACACCGAACAAGTGTATCTACAACAAAATACGAAGTACTAAACATTCCGATTATAAATTGCTAGCGCGACTAGCTCGAAATGGGGTTGTCAAACCCGATAGATCTATCCATAGGATTCGCGTTCACCAGTAGAAACCAGTGATTACAGTTACCAGACTAGGGAATATTTTTGTTCAACTCACAATGAATAATTTAAACCAACTTCCACTTGTGTCCAAAATATAAAATAAATTGCATGTATTCTCATCCCAAAAGATTTAAAATAGAAAATGGGACTATAACTCACCTTAATAGCAACGAAGTAACCAATACAATTAAGCGAACAGCAAATGTAGTACAGTGATCAGGAATGATCACAACGCCGACCTATAAATAAAGCAGGTCGATATAAATAACTAACTTAGGTCAAGTCTTAGTATGACAGCTATTGTACATGTTGCAAGTAGTCATAGAACAATACTCAATATGCATCAGTTTGATCGGAACAGCTTACGGACACACACTTTCTATTTTTAGAAAGTTTCTATTTTTAGCAGGTTTCCATTTTTGGAAAGTTTCTATTTTTGGAAAGTTTCTATTTTTTGGAAAGTTTCTATTTTTGGAAGTTTCTATTTTTGGAAAGTTTCCAAATTTAGAAAGTTGCTATTTTAGGAAAGTTTATAAGTTAGGAAAGTTTCCTTAATTAGAAAGTCAACAAAAGTCAACTAAAAGTCAAAGTCAACCGAAAGTCAACTCAAAAGTCAACCTTGGTCAAACATGGTCAATGTAAATTTTAAAAGTGTAAGTTATAATAATAATATAAGTTATAACGTTTATTAAAGTTAAATATGTCTAATTATGTCATAACATAAGTTTAATTAAATTAAAATGAATTATTAAAGTTAATATAAATTTAAATGATATAATTAATATAACATGAGTATTTAATTAATTAATTAAATATTAGTCATAATATAAGTATTATTCATTAATAATAAATTTTAAATTATATCATAAGTATTATTAATTAATAATGAATTATTAATCATATCATAAGTTTCTAATTATAATCATTAAATCATAAGTATTTAATAATTAAATTATAATTAAATAATAACTAAGCCTTAGAATAATTAAATAATTAATTAATCCTTATTATAAGTCTTATAATAGTAATCTCATAATATAAGTTTAATACTTATCATAAGTATTTTCCATTAATAATGAAGTATCATTTATCATATGTTTAATTAAAATGTTAATTAAATCATAGGTATTAATTAAATGATATAATAAATATATATATCATAAGTTGTAAATAATAATAATTACTTTTTTTATCATAAGTAATTAAATAATAATGAAATCCATTATTTATATCATAAGTTTAATAATTAGTCACAAGTTTTAAATCAAAAGTTCATCGGGTCGTATCCTGAGCCCCGGGTATCGGTTTTCGGCGAGCCTTACATATATCTCCGCCCAAGCAAACCACCCGACACTTTGGTACACTCAAGAACACCCCAAGAACATCCCACAAGTCGTGATGTACAGCCAATTCACTACTTGGAACTTTAATTCAATCAAAAACGTGTTTTAGACGTAACGGGTGATTCGTGGCTCGGATTGAGATGACCCGAACATGAAATTTTGCCCCACCATCAGTAGTAACACACTAACACACCCTAAAGTCACCAAATATGGTCACAAAGTCGGACCAAACCTGGTTCATACCAAAATCACATTTCAATCTTAACAAAATACCACTTTGATCGTAACTAGGGCTCCGGGAATCGAAACGACATGAATCCGGAGTCTAAAAGTAATGTCTTGATGAGAGGAACTCATTTATATACTTTATTTTATGATCAACATCAGTTAAAATATCAGAAACACACGAAAAAGCTGCTGTTCCAATTTTATCAAACCGAAAAATATGCAATCGAGTAATTCTACGAACACAATCAACATTACAACAACTAATAATCATCATACTAATAAAATATAATCAAAATACAGAAAAATAAAGAAAAATTAAAAAAATCTAGGGTTAGGGTTCATACCCTAATCAATAATCAAGAGATGTTAACTTGTAGAGAAGAACGTGTAGAATCCGATTATGCAATCTATTTGATGATCCATGCAAGATTAGATGAAGATGATGATGATTTGGTGGAGCTAGGGTGACGGCTCAAAAAAAAAAAAAAAAGAGAAGAGGAGGAAGAAAATAAAATGGGAGTAATTAGGTTTGAGAGGAAATGCTAGTGTTTAGAAAATGAAAAATGGAATAATGAAATAAAATCACAAACCACCCCCTCCCTAAGGGAATTTTCGGCCAACAACTGAATGGGGTGGGCCCCACATGGCCCACAATGATAAATATGTAATTTCTTTTAGCCCGAACGCCCGATCGAAGCCCGAAACGCGAAAACGCTACTACGCGATTGATTTTTCGGAGAGATAACAACTACGCGACGGATAAAATATATAAACACTATATATAATCATATGACATCAAAATATCATAATTAAAATAATTAGGACTTAAAAATTCCAAAAGTTCGACCGTTGGTTTGAAAACCGAAAAGATTCGCCGGATAGAAATCCGCGACTCGTAGGAACGTATAATTTAAAATATGAATACAAATATTCATATAACACATAATAATTAATATATTATTACAAAAATAATAATATAGGTCATAGAAATGACGTGGCACGAATAACAATTAACGGTCGTTAAATAGTTAACGGTAAAAGATAACGGAAAAAGTAGGGTCGTTACAGTACCTTCCCGTTACGGAAATTTCGTCCCGAAATTTAAGCAGGTGCAGGGGTTGACTCAGCATTTGGGAACAAATGCGGGTACTTCTTCTTCATCTGATCTTCACGCTCCCAAGTGAACTCGGGACCGCATCCGGTGTTCCCTCTAACTCGAACAATAGGAATTTTACTCTGCTTAAGAGTCTTTACCTCTCGGTCCATAATTTCAACAGGTTCTTCAATAAAATAAAGTTGCTTATCAACATGAAGTTCATCAAAAAGAATAGTTTCATTGGGCTCGGCCAAACACTTCTTTAAATTCGATACATGAAAAACGTCACGAATAGCACTGAGTTCTTGTGGCAATTTCAAACGATAAGCCACTGGTCCAACTCTCTCAATAATCCCAAAAGGTTCAACAAAATGAGGATTCAACTTTCCCCCTTTTACCAAAACGTATCAGCCCTTCCAAGGTGATACCTTCAACATAACACGATCACCGACCTGAAATTCAATATCGTTTCTTCTTTTATTGGCATAGCTCTTTTGCCAACTTCTGGCGATTCTCAATCTTTCCTTAATCTGTGCAATCTTCTAGGTAGTCTCGTGAATGATCTCTGGTCATGTGAGTTGAGCATCCCCAACCTCATTCCAACAGACAGGAGACCTACACTTTCTACCATACAGAGCTTCAAATGGTGCGGCTTTAATACTTGCAGGATAACTGCTGTTATAAGAAAACTCATCCAGCGACAAATATTTATCCCACCCATTTCCAAAATCAATAACACACGCTCTTAACATGTTTTCTATGTTTGAATGGTCCTCTCACTCTGACCATCCGTCTGTGGATGATAAGCGGTGCTCATATCCAATTTAGTTCCTAGAGCACCTTGTTAGGACTGCCTCAGTCCAACATAATCGATACGGGAACACCATGTCTCGAAATAATCTCCTTCAAATACAAACGAGTAAACTTCTTCATTGAATATGTTTCCTTAATTGGCAAGAAAAGAGTTGACTTAGCGAGTCGGTAACAATCACCCAAATGGTATCATAACCACCCATAACTCCCGGTAACTTCGTAATTAAGTCCATCTTAATACCTTCCCACTTCCACTCGGGAATTTCAGGTTGCACCAAAAGTCCAGACGGTTTTTGATGTTCAGCTTTAACCTTAGCGCAGGTCAAACACTTAGCCACATACGTAGCCACATCAACTTTCAAATTAGGCCACCAATACAGCTCCTTAAGATCATGATACATCTTTCCCGAACCAGGATGAATAGAGTACCTAGACTTATGAGCCTCATCTAAAACAAGTTTTCGTAGATCACCAAACTTCGGAACCCAAAGGCATCCCGCAAAATACCGAGTACCATCGGTTTGTACCTCTAACTGTTTACTCAAGCCTCGGACCTTCCCGTTACAAAATTTTCCTCCTTCAAGGCTTCTTATTGTGCCTCAAGGATCTGCCTAGCGAGGTTTGTTTGAATTGTCATATTCAAGGCCCTAAACCTGCGAGGTTCAGCCCTTTCTTTACGACTTAATGCATCAGCCACATCATTGGCCTTTCCCGGATGATATAAAAGTTCGCAATCATAATCATTTAACGTCTCAACCCATCTTCGTTGCCTCATATTTAACTGTTTCTGATCAAGAATATGTTGAAGACTTTTGTGATCAGTGTACAATGTACCTTTGACCCCATATAGATAATGTCTGCAAAACTTAAGCGCAAACACAACAGCTCTCAACTCTAAATCATGGGTTACGTAATTCTGCTCGTGAATCTTCAACTGACGTGACGCGTACGCAATAACTTTCTTTCGTTGCATCAAAACACAACCAAAGTCTTGACACGAAGCATCACAATAGATAACCAAATCATCATTACCCTCAGGTGGTGATAATATCGGTGCAGAAGTTAACTTCTTCTTCAGAGTTTGGAAAGCAGACTCTTGTTCACTCTTCCACTCGTACTTCTTCCCCTTATGCGTTAAAGCAGTCAGAGGTTTCGCTACTCGTGAAAAATCTTGAATGAACCTTCTATAATAGCCTGCTAATCCTAGAAACTGGCGAATCTGAGTAGGAGTTTTCGGAACTTCCCACTTTTCAATCGCCTCAATCTTAGCAGAATCAACTTGTATTCCCTATTTACTAACAATATGTCCGAGGAAATTGAATTTCTCTTAACCAGAAAGCACACTTAGAGAACTTAGCGTACAACTCTTCTTTCCTCAACAGATCAAGCACTAACTTCAAATGTTCTTCGCCCTTCATCACTCTTAGAATAAATAAGGATGTGGTCGATGAAAACAGTAACGAATTTGTCCAGATAGGGTCTACACACACGGTTCATGAGGTCCATGAACACAACAGGTGCATTTGTCAATCTGAACGGCATAACAAGAAATTCAAAGTGACTATAACGGGTACAGAAAGCGGTTTTCAGAATATCAGTTTCTTTAGCGCGTAATTGGTGATAACCGGAACGAAGATCAATCTTATAATAAACGGACGAACCTTGAAACAGATCATCAATTCTCGGAAGAGGGTAACGGTTTTTTAACAGTAAGCTCGTTCAATTCACGATAATCAATACACAAACGAAATGAACCATCTTTCTTCTCATCGAACAAAACGGGAGCTCCCCAAGGGGACGAACTAGAACGGATGAAATAAAGTTGCAATAATGAAGGAATAAATAAATATGGAGTAGTCACATCTGTGGCATAGATATTTAAGGCAATTCTCTCAAAAGAGTTAACGAGGATCATGGACTCCAAAGTAAATTTTCATTATATTTCCGAAAGGAAGACGTATGAAAGGTGTGATAATTCAACGAGAGTGAACTTCCGTGTACAATGAGCGAGGAAGTCTAGGATTCATCCATATTCTTAAATTTATGTGCGGATGAAAAGAACGCGAATCATGGGTTATAAAGAATGGCCGACTCCAGGTGAGATGAATCTCCAAAAATAATTTCGTGCACCCTAAAGTATCGAATCCTAGGATTGATGGTTACGAGGGTGTTGCGGTTGACAGCGAAAATTGAGAGTAGAAACTCCTCAAACGGTCTAGAGTAATATATATCCATGATACCCATTATAACAACAGTTGGGGTAGAAACCCACCTAGCGCCTTTTCTACAATAAGGTGACCATCGAGTGTACCCCAGAAACTTGATTTATCGGTCTGCGTTTCGGCCATGTCCAACCATAAGAGGGAAAGTTTTATGAGCGCAAGGACTTTCCAACAATTTTTATAAAACCGAAATCCAAAGTGGTGTAAGAGTTTCTATCAACGAACTTAATGGTAAGTTCCATCCTTAAACGGAGAATAAGAAGAACCGTGATCCAAACACCTTGTAGAGTAATGCGAAAATTCTAATGTAATCAACCAAAGAAGTTTTGAAAAAAAAACTTTAAACGTCTAATGTAACCCCATAAATGGAACGAAGCTCTTAGTAAATTTAGAAGTACGTACAACGTGTACCATTTTACGTAAATCAATTTGAGTTAACCAGACAACTCAATAAGAGTGGTTTTAAAATAATTTTGAAGGTATAAATTAGTGTATACTAGCCAAAATAGGTAAGGGTAAATTTGTCCATTTGAATTCATACGTACATATATGATTTTATAAATAGTATACATGACAAAGTATTTCATTACTTCTATTCGCCCATAAATCTCGTGAGATCCGCCCAATTACACAAATGTGTAAAATTTTTAATGAAAAGCAAGGTATCCGCATCACAGAGGTTACGAGTTGAAGTAAGATCGTTAAAGCTCGAGTGATGGACTTGAATCGTCTTGCGACATCTCTTCAATAAATGCTACGAGGTCATGAAAACCAATGAGTTAAATAATGTCTTGACTTTTATCAGAACACAAGTCCTTGGGTCAAAACTATTCACGTGCGAAGCTGTCACTAACAAGCGAGTTATAAATGATAAAACATGGGGTAGGTAGTTCGGTTAAGATGAGTCTCTCGCATATCAACAAATAAGATAATGAGTATCTTCCTTACTCATGTAATAACGTTAGAATTTCCGAATGAGTGGTGTACAAATTTTCTTTGACTCGCTTTCTATTCCTCATGTCACAATATTGGGACTTCTTTATGAATTAACGTAATATAATCACGTTGGCCTGACGCCATTATATTTCACTAAGTCATAGTTCCATTCCAATAGCACTACATGAGGTCAGGACACGCGGTCAACCTCGAATTTCAACACAATTTCCCTAAAACAATTTCTTAACAATGTGCTAAGGATAGCACAAGAGACAAAGACATCGAAAGTAATGAATAGGAGTAACGATGAGATAAAGATGTCTTCGAAGTACCAAGAATCTCTAAAAGTAAGAATGACGTTTTCCGTTTCAACAACCAAAGCACATAGGCACAACGGCACAAATGCACGTAATATAACAAAAATGTTATATACCTAAACATAATAGCTGACATTGAAATGCCGAGCATTTAGAAGTCAAGAATGACATCTCGCGTAATATAACTCAAACGTTATATACATAACCATAATAGATGACATAGAAATGCCGAGAATTCTAGAACACGTAATGTAACTTAAACGTTATATCAATAAACACTAATTATGACATAGAAATGTCGAGAATTCCAGAAGTCAAGAATGACACCCCCTCGGTTTCACTAACCGAGGTGTTCCTTTAAAAGATGAACTCGCATGAGTCGGAGAATACGTTTAAATCGGAATGGGAGTTCCTCCCGGATTCAGAACATAATAGAAATGTATGTATGATAACAATATACATACCAACACGACACAAATAATCACATATAACAATATATAATAGGCCGGGCTGTAGACTAGACTCACTAATGCACCCTATTGACCCGGGTAACGACATCAATGCAGCCTAATTCCCTACAACCAGAGCTCTGATACCAACTGTGGCGACTCCGTCAAAACACTTAACGGCTCCGTCACTTGGTCCCACAGCTTGATCGAAACTCTATATGAATTTAATAAAACAACCTTGCATTCTTTATTTAAAAAAAAAAAAAATGATTTCCTATAAAGGAAATCTACTAAAAATATATAAGTTTAGAAAAACTATACAATAATACTTTAACCAAAAGTTGACCAAAACAAAGTCAACAAACAACCACTACCAAATGTAACAAAATAGAGTGCAAGTTAATGTTTAACAAAAGCTGCTATCATAAATATGCAGACTCTCTAAGCACAGCGGAAGCAATCAATCATGAACCTGAGAATAAAACATGCGAGTAACTGTCAACAAAAATGTTGAGTGAATTATAGGTTTAATATTGCAAACAATATTTAATTTAAACAATAAAAATTTATGTTTGAAAACATAAAACTCCTTTTTAAACCACCAAATTATATGCTAGAAAACATATAATAAAACATTATTCCATTTTCCGTGAGCCACCTGGTAACCACTTAACCATTTATTTACCCTTGCCAAACACAATAAATAATATACACCGAACAAGTGTATCTACAACAAAATACGAAGTACTAAACATTCCGATTATAAATTGCTAGCGCGACTAGCTCGAAATGGGGTTGTCAAACCCGATAGATCTATCCATAGGATTCGCGTTCACCAGTAGAAACCAGTGATTACAGTTACCAGACTAGGGAATATTTTTGTTCAACTCACAATGAATAATTTAAACCAACTTCCACTTGTGTCCAAAATATAAAATAAATTGCATGTATTCTCATCCCAAAAGATTTAAAATAGAAAATGGGACTATAACTCACCTTAATAGCAACGAAGTAACCAATACAATTAAGCGAACAGCAAATGTAGTACAGTGATCAGGAATGATCACAACGCCGACCTATAAATAAAGCAGGTCGATATAAATAACTAACTTAGGTCAAGTCTTAGTATGACAGCTATTGTACATGTTGCAAGTAGTCATAGAACAATACTCAATATGCATCGGTTTGATCGGAACAGCTTACGGACACACACTTTCTATTTTTAGAAAGTTTCTATTTTTAGCAGGTTTCCATTTTTGGAAAGTTTCTATTTTTGGAAAGTTTCTATTTTTTGGAAAGTTTCTATTTTTGGAAGTTTCTATTTTTGGAAAGTTTCCAAATTTAGAAAGTTGCTATTTTAGGAAAGTTTATAAGTTAGGAAAGTTTCCTTAATTAAAAAGTCAACAAAAGTCAACTAAAAGTCAAAGTCAACCGAAAGTCAACTCAAAAGTCAACCTTGGTCAAACATGGTCAATGTAAATTTTAAAAGTGTAAGTTATAATAATAATATAAGTTATAACGTTTATTAAAGTTAAATATGTCTAATTATGTCATAACATAAGTTTAATTAAATTAAAATGAATTATTAAAGTTAATATAAATTTAAATGATATAATTAATATAACATGAGTATTTAATTAATTAATTAAATATTAGTCATAATATAAGTATTATTCATTAATAATAAATTTTAAATTATATCATAAGTATTATTAATTAATAATGAGTTATTAATCATATCATAAGTTTCTAATTATAATCATTAAATCATAAGTATTTAATAATTAAATTATAATTAAATAATAACTAAGCCTTAGAATAATTAAATAATTAATTAATCCTTATTATAAGTCTTATAATAGTAATCTCATAATATAAGTTTAATACTTATCATAAGTATTTTCCATTAATAATGAAGTATCATTTATCATATGTTTAATTAAAATGTTAATTAAATCATAGGTATTAATTAAATGATATAATAAATATATATATCATAAGTTGTAAATAATAATAATTACTTTTTTTATCATAAGTAATTAAATAATAATGAAATCCATTATTTATATCATAAGTTTAATAATTAGTCACAAGTTTTAAATCAAAAGTTCATCGGGTCGTATCCTGAGCCCCGGGTATCGGTTTTCGGCGAGCCTTACATATATCTCCGCCCAAGCAAACCACCCGACACTTTGGTACACTCAAGAACACCCCAAGAACATCCCACAAGTCGTGATGTACAGCCAATTCACTACTTGGAACTTTAATTCAATCAAAAACGTGTTTTAGACGTAACGGGTGATTCGTGGCTCGGATTGAGATGACCCGAACATGAAATTTTGCCCCACCATCAGTAGTAACACACTAACACACCCTAAAGTCACCAAATATGGTCACAAAGTCGGACCAAACCTGGTTCATACCAAAATCACATTTCAATCTTAACAAAATACCACTTTGATCGTAACTAGGGCTCCGGGAATCGAAACGACATGAATCCGGAGTCTAAAAGTAATGTCTTGATGAGAGGAACTCATTTATATACTTTATTTTATGATCAACATCAGTTAAAATATCAGAAACACACGAAAAAGCTGCTGTTCCAATTTTATCAAACCGAAAAATATGCAATCGAGTAATTCTACGAACACAATCAACATTACAACAACTAATAATCATCATACTAATAAAATATAATCAAAATACAGAAAAATAAAGAAAAATTAAAAAAATCTAGGGTTAGGGTTCATACCCTAATCAATAATCAAGAGATGTTAACTTGTAGAGAAGAACGTGTAGAATCCGATTATGCAATCTATTTGATGATCCATGCAAGATTAGATGAAGATGATGATGATTTGGTGGAGCTAGGGTGACGGCTCAAAAAAAAAAAAAAAGAGAAGAGGAGGAAGAAAATAAAATGGGAGTAATTAGGTTTGAGAGGAAATGCTAGTGTTTAGAAAATGAAAAATGGAATAATGAAATAAAATCACAAACCACCCCCTCCCTAAGGGAATTTTCGGCCAACAACTGAATGGGGTGGGCCCCACATGGCCCACAATGATAAATATGTAATTTCTTTTAGCCCGAACGCCCGATCGAAGCCCGAAACGCGAAAACGCTACTACGCGATTGATTTTTCGGAGAGATAACAACTACGCGACGGATAAAATATATAAACACTATATATAATCATATGACATCAAAATATCATAATTAAAATAATTAGGACTTAAAAATTCCAAAAGTTCGACCGTTGGTTTGAAAACCGAAAAGATTCGCCGGATAGAAATCCGCGACTCGTAGGAACGTATAATTTAAAATATGAATACAAATATTCATATAACACATAATAATTAATATATTATTACAAAAATAATAATATAGGTCATAGAAATGACGTGGCACGAATAACAATTAACGGTCGTTAAATAGTTAACGGTAAAAGATAACGGAAAAAGTAGGGTCGTTACAGCTGATTTGGTGAGACGATCAACTATTACCCAAATAGTATCAAAACCACTTGCAGTCCTTGGCAATTTAGTGATGAAATCCATGGTAATGTTTTCCCATTTCCATTCCGGGATTTCGGGTTGTTGAAGTAGACCTGATGGTTTCTGATGCTCAGCTTTGACCTTAGAACACGTCAAACATTCTCCTACGTATTTAGCAACATCGGCTTTCATACCCGGCCACCAAAAATGTTTCTTGAGATCCTTTTACATCTTCCCCGTTCCAGGATGTATTGAGTATCTGATTTTATGAGCTTCTCTAAGTACCATTTCTCTCATATCTCCAAATTTTGGTACCCAAATCCTTTCAGCCCTATACCGGGTTCCGTCTTCCCGAATATTAAGATGCTTCTCCGATCCTTTGGGTATTTCATCCTTTAAATTTCCCTCTTTTAAAACTCCTTGTTGCGCCACCTTTATTTGAGTAGTAAGGTTATTATGAATCATTATATTCATAGATTTTACTCGAATGGGTTCTCTATCCTTCCTGCTCAAGGCATCGGCTACCACATTTTCCTTCCCCGGGTGGTAACGAATCTCAAAGTCGTAATCATTCAATAATTCAATCCACCTACGCTGCCTCATATTCAGTTGTTTCTGATTAAATATGTGTTGAAGACTTTTGTGGTCGGTATATATAATACTTTTGACCCCATATAAGTAGTGCCTCCAAGTATTTAATGCAAAAACAACCGCGCCTAAGTCCAAATCATGCGTCGTATAATTTTGTTCGTGAATCTTCAATTGTCTAGACGCATAAGCAATCACCTTCGTTCGTTGCATTAATACACAACCGAGACCTTGCTTTGATGCGTCACAATAAATCACAAAATCATCATTCCCTTCAGGCAATGACAATATAGGTGCCGTAGTTAGCTTTTTCTTCAATAACTGAAACGCTTTCTCTTGTTCATCATTCCATTCAAATTTCTTCCCTTTATACGTTAATGCAATCAAGGATTTTGCTATTCTGGAAAAGTCTTGGATGAACCTTCTATAGTAACCAGCTAGTCCTAAAAACTGGCGTATGTGTTTCGGAGTTTTCGGGGTTTCCCACTTTTCAACAGTTTCTATCTTTGCCGGATCCACCTTAATACCTTCTTTGTTCACTATGTGACCGAGGAATTGAACTTCTTCCAACCAAAATGCACACTTTGAAAACTTAGCGTACAGTTCACTATGTCACTACAGTACCTACCCGTTAAATAAATTTCGTCCCGAAATTTTAAGCTGTTGAAGGTGTTGACGAATTTTCGTTGTTAAGTAGAAGTATTTTGATAAGTGTATTGAAGTCTTTAAAAAGTGTATAAATACATATTAAAACACTACATGTATATACATTTTAACTGAGTCGTTAAGTCATCGTTAGTCGTTACATGTAAGTGTTGTTTTGAAACCTTTAGGTTAACGATCTTGTTAAATGTTGTTAACCCAATGTTTATAATATCAAATGAGATTTTAAATTATTATATTATCATGATATTATCATGTATGAATATCTCTTAATATGATATATATACGTTAAATGTCATTACAACGATAATCGTTACATATATGTCTCATTTAAAAATCATTAAGTTAGTAGTCTTGTTTTTACATATGTAGTTCATTGTTAATATACTTAATGATATGTTTACTTATCATAGTATCATGTTAACTATATATATATATATATATATCCATATATATATGTCATCATATAGTTTTTACAAGTTTTAACGTTCGTGAATCACCGGTCAACTTGGGTGGTCAATTGTCTATATGAAACATATTTCAATTAATCAAGTCTTAACAAGTTTGATTGCTTAACATGTTGGAAATATTTAATCATGTAAATATCAATCTCAATTAATATATATAAACATGGAAAAGTTCGGGTCACTACAAGTGGCTCGTGCTCCATACAGACTTGCACCATCTGAGATGAAAGAGTTACAAAGCCAGTTACAAGAATTACTGGACTGTGGTTTCATTCGACTGAGCACTTCACCGTGGGGAGCTCCGATTTTATTTGTCAAGAAGAAAGATGGATCCTTCCGAATGTGTATAGATTACCGTGAATTAAATAAGTTAACTATCAAGAATCGGTATCCACTACCGAGAATTGACGACTTATTTGATCAACTGCAAGGATCATGTGTTTATTCGAAAATCGATCTAAGATCGGGCTATCATCAACTACGCGTCAAAGAAGAAGATATTCCGAAAACTGCTTTCCAGACACGCTACGGTCATTACGAATTTTTGGTCATGCCGTTTGGATTAACGAATGCGCCAGCTGTATTCATGGACCTCATGAATCGAGTTTGTAGTCCGTATTTAGATAAGTTTGTTATCGTTTTCATTGACATTATTCTCATCTATTCCAAAAATGAGTAAGAGCATGAGCAGCATTTAAGGTTGGTATTAGAATTGTTAAGAAAAGAACAGTTATATGCCAAATTTTCTAAGTGTGCATTTTGGTTGAAAGAAGTTCAATTTCTTGGCCACGTTGTTAGTAGCAAAGGAATTCAGGTTGATCCAGCTAAAATTGAGGCCATTGAAAAATGGGAGACTCCTAAGACACCAACGCAGATACGTCAATTTTTGGGTTTAGCCGGTTATTATTGAAGGTTTATTCAAGATTTTTCCTGAATAGCTAAACCATTAACATCGTTAACGCAAAAAGGGAAGAAGTATGAATGGACTTCTGAGCAGGAGAGTGCATTTCAATTACTGAAGAAGAAGTTGACTACATCGCCTATTTTATCGTTACCTGAAGGGAACGATGATTTTGAGATATATTGTGACGCTTTGCGACAAGGTTTTGGTTGCGTCCTTATGCAACGAAAGAAAGTTATTGCGTACGCATCCCGACAATTGAAGATTCACGAGCGAAATTATACGATGCATGATCTAGAACTGGGAGCAGTAGTGTTTAGATTGAAGATATGGAGACACTACTTATATGGGGTTAAATGCACTGTGTTTACCGATCATAAAAGCCTTCAACATATTTTCAATCAAAAACAGCTGAACATGAGGCAACGTAGGTGGGTCGAACTGATAAACAACTATGATTGTGAGATTCGCTATCATCCCGGGAAAGCGAATGTAGTGGCTGACACTCTAAGCAGAAAGGAACGAGAGCCAATTCGAGTACGAGCGATGAACATAAAAATTTGCATGAATCTCAACTCAAAAATCAAAGAGGCTCAACGAGAAGCTCTTACTAAGGAAAACATAGGAAATGAAATAATGAAGAAGTATGTGAAGCAACTCGTTATACGGGAATACGGAATTCGATGTTTTGCAAAACGTATTTGGGTACCAAAGTTGGGTGGATTAAGGAAGTTGATATTGAACGAGGCACATAAGACAAGATACTCGATACATCCTGGAGTTGGAAAGATGTATCAAGATCTTAAGACGCATTATTGGTGGCCTAATTTAAAGACAGACGTTGCAACATATGTCGGGGAATGTTTAAGTTGTTCCAAAGTCAAAGCAGAACACCGGAAGCCGTCAGGGTTACTTCAACAACCATAAATCCCAGAATGGAATTGGGACGGTATTACCATGGATTTTATCACAAAGTTACCCAGGACTGCATGGGGTTATGACACCATTTGGGTAATAGTTGATCGTCTCACCAAATCTGCACATTTCTTGCCTATAAAGGAAACAGATAAAATGGAGAAACTATTACGATTATACATAAAGGAAATTGTTTCAAGGCATGGAATACCTATTTCCATTATATCCGATCGTGATAGTAGATTTACATCAAAGTTCTGGCAATTACTACAGGAGGCCCTGGGAACTCGTTTGGATATGAGCACCGCATATCATCCGCAAACTGACGGGCAGAGTGAAAGAACAATTCAGACTCTTGAAGATATGCTCAGGGCATGTGTGATCGATTTTGGAAACGGATGGGATAAATATCTACCATTAGCAGAATTCTCGTATAATAATAGTTATCATGAGAGCATTAAAGCTGCACCATTCAAAGCACTGTATGGAAGGAAGTGTAGATACCCTATCTGTTGGAATGAAGTAGAAGATCGACGATTAACTGGTCCCGAAATCATACACGAAACTACTGAGAAGATAGTACAAATCAAGGAGAGATTGAAAACAGCCCGTAGTCGCCAAAAGAGCTACGCCGATGTCCGAAGGAAACCATTAGAGTTTCAGATCGGTGACATGGTTATGCTAAAGGTGTCACCTTGGAAAGATGTAATACGTTTCGGCAAAAGGGGTAAACTGAACCCAAGGTATGTAGGCCCGTTCAAGATCATCGAACGCATTGGACCGGTAGCTTATCGACTCGAGTTACCACAACAACTCGCCGGAGTACATAATACGTTTCATGTTTCAAACCTTAAGAAGTGTCTTGCAAAGGAAGACCTCACCATTCCTCTTGAAAAAATCCAAGTCGACGAGAAACTACAATTCATAGAAGAACCAGTCGAAATCATGGACCGTGAAGTTAAACAACTCAAGCAGAGCAACATACCAATCGTTAAGGTTCGTTGGAATGCTTGAAGGGGTCCCGAGTTTACTTAGGAACGAGAGGATCAGATGAAACAAAAGTACCCACATTTGTTTCCCGAGAACGCAAAATAGGTACAACTTTAAAATTTCGGGACGAAATTTATTTAACGGGTAGGTACTGTAATGACCCGGATTTTTCCGACCGTTTTATACATATGAGATTAATATTTACATAAATTAAACACTACCAACATGATAAGCAATCCAAATTGTTGAGTCTTGTGTTTTTGAAAAGAGTTTTACACAACGTTTGACCGTCCAATTTGACCGATGATATCACGAACTATATAACATACGATAATTATACGATTGTGTAAATATATGTATTTATACATATTTAACATGATCTAAGGATGGTTTAACATATCATTGTGTACTAATAACAATGAGTTATAAGTATACTTTGAGACTACTAACTTAAGTTTTCAAAACGGTAACTATACGTAACGTTCTTTGACATATATACCTATAATCTATGATGCTTATACAAGTATCGTATAAATACGTATTTAATTACTTTAAAGGACTTAAATACATAAAACAATATAAGTATATTCACAAAAGATAGTTATATTTGAATTCTCGTTCCGTTTTCTCAAGATTTTTACACGTATACCTAGGGTATATGTAACTGTATTTTACGCAGCTTCTAGATGTATTTACTATTGGTATATACACCTTTAATCATTCATTCTTAGCAGCCGTCTTAGAGTCAAAAACATGTGGAACCATTATTTATCAACTTGTATGACTAATGAGCTAAAAAACAAATTTAAGGATTTTTTTTTCTATATAACAAGTAAATTCGTTTTTATGATTTCACCCCATTTTTTCATTCCATTTTCTCATACTTACACTCCAAATTCTCTCTCAAAATACTCCTAACATCATACTTGATCATCTCTAAGCATTTTCACCATCTTTTAGCTTCATAATCAAGGTAAAACTATGTTTAAACTTTGATTCAATTCATGTAAGTTATTTATCTTAAATCAAGATATAAACTTACTTACAACCTTTGTTTCTTTTCATGATTTCACTTCTTAATCTTCCAAGTCATCAAGAACAAGTTCATATCTTGTTTATTCAGTAACTTTCTTCATCATACTTGAGGTATAACCTTGGTTCATCATCTTGTTCAATTCATATATGACTATCTTACTACGAATATATATAACAACAAGAACATAGTTTGAATGATTTCAAACTTGTTCACAAACTAAATAGATCTTTCTAACTTGACTTTTAAAACACTTTAAGACCTGTAATATATCATAATGATATGCTAACTTAACAAGATACAACTTGATTTTACAAAGAACACCTTAAAACTGAATCTACATCTTTGGAGTGCAACCGGGGGCTGTTTTGGGTTGGATAATTAAAAACCATCTTAAACTTTGAATTGAAAGTTTATATTCTGGAAAAATGATATTTCTTATGAATATGTTAATATATAAAAATCTCACGGTGTAACTCAAAGTGTAAGTATTTTTGTAAAAATGATCATCTAGATGTTGTTTTTACAACAAAAATGATCACTTTCATAAGATTCACCAAAGTTTGACCTATAACCTGTGATTTAGAATGCAAAATAAGGTATTAACAGTTCATATTCATAAATAATGACTCGATCCAAGGAAGTGGCAAGTTGAACCAACAAGAACGGAGTTATATTGAAGAAACTACGGCTAAAACAAAATTGGGTATCCGAAGCTAGTTTAGCTACGAAATTAATTGGAGTAAAACTAAACTAATCATATCTTTGCTAATTAATATGATATTTTATATATATTTACTTATGATTTGATTTTATATATTTCAGGATCACCCGTAAACAACACGAGAAGATTAATCATAAGACCTCATGATTGTACGCAACACGTCATTTGACAACACGGTACTTTATGTACGCAACACGTCATTTGACAACATGGTACCATGGGTCGAGATTAATTCTAATCAATACGAATACGATGGGGTCTTTATTTATTTTATTGAGCAACTAATTGTGGACCACTAACATCGGACTGCTAACTACGAACTAATAGATATTAAAAGTATTATAAGTATATATGTAACGATTATTTGAAAAGAAAATATGTTAATATATTATATATATGGTTAGGTTCGTGATATCTATCGGAGACCAAGTCGTGTTAAATATCTTCAAAGCAAAAGTGAGTATATAGTTCCACTTTTAAACTCTAAATATTTCGGGATGAGGATACATGCATTTTATGATTTACATTATGGACACAAGTGATTAAAAATATATATTCTACGTTGAGTTGTACAACTGGCATACTTCCCTGTAACTTGGTAACTATTATTTACATGCGGTATTGTAAACGCAAATCCTATTGATAGATCTATCGGGCCTGACAACCCCAACCAGACTGGACAACCAGTATTCAACGGTTGCACAGTACTTCGTTTCGGTGACTACACTTGGTACGGTGTAGTGAGATTTCATAATAAAGGGAATATGCGACGTTGATTAAATGTTAAGTATGGTTATCAAGTGCTCAACCACTTAGAATATTTTTATGAAAACGTTTATGTATATTAAATCTTGTGGTCTATATTTATAACGCTGCTAGCATTAAACCTATATCTCACCAACTTTATGTTGACGTTTTAAGCATGTTTATTCTCAGGTGATAATTAAAAGCTTCCACTGCATTATGCCGAATTTAAGCAAGATTTGGAGTATGCATATTTGTGTCAAAAATAAAACTGCATACCGGAAGATTTGTAATGTGAAATATGTTGGAAATCGTATTGTTATTATCAAATGTAAAGTTTGTAAGACTAAGATTATCGCTAAACGATAATCATTATTATGTGGTTTAAGCCTTTGGTTATAATAAGATTATGGTTTGTATCATAAAAACGTATGCAGATTTTTTAAAAAAAAATGTCACATATAGAGGTCAATACCTCGCAATGACACCAATGAATACGTGACGTTTATATTCGATATGAACGGGACGCTTCACCAATTAACGTCAATCATAATTCAGTTGACCATATCTTTTAATTCGTTCATCGAAATTACGCGATTTCTAAATTAAAAGTTATTGATTTTTTCGCCAGCTTTCCAAAAATATGCATATCATATACCTTTTATCAGTAATATATGTATTTAATTCGTGATTCATCATAAACTGTTTAACGACAAAATTTAGTATACAAGCATGCATAAACATATATACTCGGGCACTAGACATGGATACACAATTAATATATAAAAGATAAGATATGAATGCTCACGTATCAATATTGTGATTCAATATTGCAGGAAAGTACGTAGACGCAACAGAGATGATAAACACTAGGTTTGACTTGCAAACAATACCCACGAATATTACCCATAACCTCCATAGTTATAACCCATAATTTCCTTAGCTCTATCCCGCTCGAAAACCAGTTTTGAAAGTAACACGCTCAAGACCTCGTCGTAGTATTTTATGTATAATACTAATAATAACGATATACAAATACTAATAATAATAAGATTAATAATAATAATATTAATCTTTAATAATAATAATAATAATAATAATAATAATAATAATAATAATAATAATAATAATAATAATAATAATAATAATAATAATAATAATAATAATAATCTTTAAATAAAAGAATAAATATTACGGAGTATGTGTGAAGATCACAGAGACAGATGAATGAATTTGAACATAAACTGATCGAGCTTTATAGTGTTTTCTGAATCCAGTGTGACAACCCGGGAATTTCTGACCAAATTTAAATTTAATCTTTTAATGATTCCGACATGATAAGCAAAGTCTATTTAACCGTGTCTCAAAATGTTTGAACTATTTTTCATGAATGCATTTGCCCTTTGACTATACCCGACGATTCACGAACAATTGTGTGTAAATAAATATGTATAAATATATACATATATATATATATATATATATATATATATATATATATATATATATATATATATATATATATATATATATATATATATATATATATATATATATATGTATAAAGATAGGGGTATATATATAATAATGTGAAATAAAAAAAAAGAAACTAATCATTAGAATTAAATATGTAAAATAAGATACGAAATAATTAAGTGTAATTTAAAATGAATCCATATATAAATATATATGATTTCTATGTATAATTATTATTATATGTATATTGTATTATATATAAAATTTATAAATAATAAATATTCAATAAAAGTTATTATATAATATATTATATGATTAGTAAATATTACATAATTAAAATACAATACAAGTTAGAATATTGTTATTATATTAATATTATTACTTTCATAAACATTAATATTAATATTAATATCAGTATTATTAATATTATATATATATATATATATATATATATATATATATATATATATATATATATATATATGTATATATATATATATATGAAAATTGATACAATTGATTTGTTATGTTATTATTATTATTATTACAACCACAGATATACGAATCCGTTCACCACAAAATAACCATTTTCATTCAATTTCATATTTGGATTTTGACCTATCAGAATCTAACATGTGGCAAAATGAAGAAAATATTAGACAAAATAAAATTTGTTAGAAACAAACAAATTAACTATGAGAAATTTTGTTAAGAATCCGCGCTAACAAAATCTTAGCTAACTGTTAATTCCTTATTACATTTAAATATCGCAATTTATTTTTTGCAATTTTAATTCTCGCAATTTTATTTATCGTCATTTAATTTCTGTTATTTATTTTACGCACTTTATTTATCGTCATTTAATTACTGTTATTTTACACACTTTAAATATCGGGACACGTATACAAAGTTTTGACATATCATATCGACGCATCTATATATATTATTTGGAATAACCATAGACACTCTATATGCAGTAATGATCGAGTTCCCTATACAGGGTTGAGGTTGATTCTATAATAATATATATACTTTGAGTTGTGATCGAGTCTGAGACATGTACACGGGTCACGATACGTATTAATTAATTCGAATATTGTATATTAAACTATATATGAATTATTGGACTATTAACTGTGGACTATCGACTGTGGACTAATAACATTGGACAATTAAAATGAATTAAAATATTAATTATAACATATGAAACTAAACATTTCTTCAAGTTTGCCACTTGATTTCATCTTAAACCTCATTTGTATCTTGACGATTACAATCTGCGATTCCAACCTTTCATAATTCTTGAAAACACTTCAATCGATAGGATGAACCAACCGCACTTCATCTACGGAAGAAGAGATGCATATAGTTATGCACCTGAAAACACTCGGAACCTGTGTAAACTTTTAACACGTGTTTGTTCTAGATCCTTTGGCATTGTTATTACCGAAAATAACATTTCAACTCTTTTTCAAATTAGCCAATTTTGTCATAGCTTCAGCAAATCAACTTCGAATTTCACACGGTTTAGTCTTATTATAACCTTGATATATATAAGTTTGCCTGTCCTCATCATTACTGGAGAACCGTTTATATTCCACCACATTAACAGTAAACTTACCAGCAACTTCAATGAATTTGGACTTTCTGAAAAATCATTATATTCATTGAAACCCCATCATGTATTCATCTATACCCTGTAACAATAATTGTCATACCGATTACCAAGAATCACCAATCAGTATTTCGAATCTCGTAGCCTTTCTACATCAATAGTTATATGTATACATATAACAATTATCTTCAAGAATTACGATCTTCAATTCTGAAATTTTGAAAAGCACCTAGCCTACGAATCAATACATTGAACTTTGAAAAAAAGCTGAATGAAGCAGTAGAAAACTGTAGACAACCGTAAACGACCTTAATCGTCGAAAGTTTGATGATAAAGAATAGTATGTTGGAAAAGCTCAGAAAAGTTGGAACTGGAAAACGGATTAAGCTAACTACGAAGGAGACCAAGGACAAATACAAGGACCATACCCTATATTCAAAAAATCCAGGTAATTCTAGATCCGTTGAAATCTTTAGAGAATATTTTGCTCCGAAGTCATGTTAAAATCTTGTGGAAAATTTTTTCTTCATCAACCTTCGAACTTGGAAATTCCAAAATATCATCATAAATATCTTCGATATTTCTGAGGATATTTTCATAAATATTCTCGTCCGAAATTATATACCTCTTCGTGCTTCCTGTGTTTCATTATATTGGAAACTTCTGTAAAATCTAAATTTAATTTATGAATGAATCCTGGAGAAATGTAAAGAAGTTGATGCATGAATTAGTATAATATAATGACACTTGATCAACGTGATTATATTACAGTAAGTCATGCTGAGTTTCTAATGGGACGTGATGATGCACAGATCATAACGTCATCAGGTGCCATGTTACATAACTTTTTCATTCTGCTTAACTTCTGAACATATCAAGAAAGTATATTCTTGATAGTTCTACTCTCAGTGATTTAGGAAATTTGACAAATCAAATCGTGCTATTACGTTCTTTCTTAGAACATTAAGTTCATTCAAAACTCCATACTTACGAATTCTGAACCATTATTCACTTTACTAGAGGTCGAGAAGAGAATAAAAAGGTAAAGATCTCCAAAATATAAGAGAAAATAAAAAGCCCAATAACAACACGGAGGTTACAAATTGTGGATATTAATATGAATAGCAATATAAAGACACGGTATAATTAAGAATAGTATCACCCCAAAGTAATAGTAGAAGTAAACAGATTATTCTGGTGGAAGATTGAAAAGAAGGATGATAGAAATGATAATTAGGAAAATATCAAGGATCAGAACTGGATTAAGTATTTTCACAATCTTTTGAATTTGGAAATTATGTATAGGAGTGGTAAAACTAATGGAACAGAAGAAGTTAATTTATAGTGAAATATTTGATAAAGAAATCAAGGAAGATCTCCGCATTTAATTAGAAAGATCTTAATTTCATGATTTACCGAAGAATCAAATCTTATATAGATTCGAAGATTATTTTTTAAATCCCTGGAATTCCTGAAATCAACCATGACTACGTCAAAAGTTAAGACGAATCTCTATTTCTTTGTTTCAAACTTTTGCGATAGCTTCACTTATACTCATCTTTTAATCGAATTGTTTTATCCATATCACTCAATGATGATAAAACTCTATTTATCAACTCATATTCATCATGAAACATTTTTATTGTTAACCATGACCACCTCACTCAAATTTTAGGACGAAATTTCTTTAACGGGTAGGTACTGTGACAACTCGGGAATTTTTGACCAAATTTAAACTTAATCTTTTAATGATTCCGACATGATAAGCAAAGTCTATTTAACCGAGTCTCAAAATGTTTGAACTATTTTTCATGAATGCATTTACCCTTTGACTATACCCGAAGATTCACGAACAATTGTATGTAAATAAATAAATATATATATATATATATATATATATATATATATATATATATATATATATATATATATATATATATATATAAAGATAGGGGTATATATATAATAATGTGAAATAAAAAAAAAGAAACTAATCATTAGAATTAAATATGTAAAATAGGATATGAAATAATTAAGTGTAATTTAAAATGAATCCATATATAAATATATATGATTTCCATGTATAATTATTATTATATGTATACTGTATTATATATAAAATTTATAAATAATAAATATTCAACAAAAGTTATTATATAATATATTATATGATTAGTAAATATTACATAATTAAAATGAAATACAAGTTAGAATATAGTTATTATATTAATATTATTACTTTCATAAACATTAATATTAATATTAATATCAGTATTATTAATATTATTATATATATGAAAATTGATACAATTGATTTGTTATGTTATTATTATTATTATTAACATTATAATTATCAATGTTAATATTATTATTATTATTATTATTATTATTATTATTATTATTATTATTATTATTATTATTATTATTATTATCATTATAACTAGTAATAAAATTGTAATTTTAATTATTATGATTAATATTAGTATTATTATCAGATATTATCATTACCATTATTATTAAGAATTATTATTATTAATAATATAAGTAGTGTTATTAATAGCAATATTAATAATATGATTGCTATCATTCTTATTACGAAATTATTATTATACTTATTAAAATTATCCTTTTTATCATTATTATTATTAGTATATTTATTATTATTATTAGAATTATTGATATTATTATCATTATTATTAACTTATTATTATTATTATTATTATTATTTGTATAGTTATTATTAGTATTGATATTGTTATTAATATACGTATATAGTATTAATACAGATGCATATACGTACATAAATACAGTTATATATAATTACATATACAGTTATATATAGATACAATTACTGTTATATACAAATAATTACATATCCAGCTCCAAATCACTTTCAACCTGTTTATGATTTACTCTTCTTTCTCAAAATCGTACAAATTAGTGTTTAATCACAAGATACAATCCAAAATTTTGTTAGGAGTCCATATCTACTTTAATTCTGTATTGTACTTTTATTCCTCCTTCTTTGTCTGATTCATAAAGGCTGTCAACCACTCCACCCTCTAAATGAATCGAATTGTTTAGGATATTGAAAAAGTCTTTCAATTATCCATCACCACCATTTCCATTAACACCCAATTAATCACCATTTAAACTGTTACAGCTGCATCTCTTTCTTACTCTTGTTTACTGTTACGGTGACAATAATAACTGGAGATGTATGATGTTGGTGATAATGACGATCATAAAGATTGATGATAAACAACCATGTGATTGTGGTGATTTGAAAATATAATGATAATGGTGATTGTAATTAATAATAATCCGTAAGATAATGAATGATGAAGATGATTAACTAGCTACTGTTATCTCCAACCATTCGAATGGCTAGTTCTTTTCTGTTTCGATCTGAAGAAGACGATGAAACACACGCACACCCACACAACCACTTCATTCTCATTGAACTACTACATCTGTTTGCTCCTATTTCTAATCGGTTTGAAACCAAGACCCACCCAATAGCACGTTTGCTTGATATTTTGTTTTTCTCCTGCTGCAACTCGTTAATGCAACCACTGCTACAACTCCTTCACTATTTCCTATTTATAATTGAACCTGGACTGCTGCTATACGTCACTGTACAAGCTTGATGATGATACAAGTTGTTTATGCTGCAACTGCTACTTATGTTTTCCGTTTCTATTTAAACCACCACATCACCACCATCTTTTTCTTCTCCTTTAACTAAACCATGAGCTAATAGAATTATTGTTGCTTGCTTATATTATTGTTGACACTTACCAAACAAGAGAATACCCACTTGCCAATTATTTTATTAGTGGTATTAAATCAACATTAGAAAGTAATAATAACTTAATCAAAGGGAGAAAAGCAACCGGCCCCATGATTAAACATTCATACGCATTTTTTTTTCTTTTATTTGACCATGGTGTGTCTATGAATCAAGGTGACATGACAAGAAGAGAATCCATGGACGATAACGATACGCGATGACTCGATAAAACCATCATCTGCTACTATTCGAATTCTTTCTGTTGCAGACACAATCGTGAGCTGCTTCTATTTCCTGTTAATTGGAACCGTTCACACAAAAACCGTACCCTACAAAACCCTAGATCGTTATTATTTACTGCCATTTGGATCATATACTTGGGTTGTTATAGATTGGGCTATTGAGCGGGCCAAACAATTCCTTCTACTTGGATTTCTATTTCGTAAATGGGTTAAATAAGTTTAGATGATTAGTTAAAACAGAAAATAAGAAACGGAGCAACGGTTACGGGAGTAGTTGTGGAGCGAGAGGTCTTGGGTTCGATTCTAGTTTGGAGCATTCTTTTTGTAAAAACTCCTTAAAGAGGGTATACTTCTTATTTTTATATCTATTATTATTATTATTATTATTATTATTATTATTATTATTATTATTATTATTATTATTATTATTATTATTATTATTATTATTATTATTATTATTATTGTTATTATTATTATTATTAATTAGGTATTAGTATCATTATTATTATTATTATGATTTTGATTATTATTATCATTACTAGTATTATTATTATTCCTAGTACCATAAGTATTATTAGTATTATCGTTAATATTATTACATTAGATAATATAATTTTGAGTAAAAGATTTATAAAATATTAATGAATGGAAAATAAGAAGATTATCGTGATTAAAATACATTAATTATAATTCGGGATGACAAAGTAAATTAAGTATCCATGTAATAGCAAAGTTATTAAATTGATATGATAATAAAGTGTATGTACAGATATGATATTAAAAGTATTAGAATTATGATTTAGATATAAATTTAATTTTGATATATATATTATTATTGTTATTATTATTATTACTAGTATTATCATAACAAATGAATATTATTTATATAAAAATATACTTTTTACATATACTCTAATATTACATATAATCATATACTAAACATATTAACATTATATATATAAATAATTACATATAACATAACTATTTTCATAATAAATATTAGTTATGTATCTAAAGTATATAAAATAAATATAGTGAATTAAATTATTAATGAAACATATAATTTACTAAAATAACAATTAATAATAACAATATATAAATTTGTTCGATTACGGTTATATGTGTTAATGTATATACTTAATATAGGTTCGTGAATCCAAGGTCAACCCTGCACTTGTTCAATGTCGTCATATGTATTTTTACTACAAAATACAGTATTGTGAGTTTCATTTGCCTTTTTACTCTTTATATTTTTGGGCTGAGAATACATGCGCAATTTTTATAAATGTTTTACGAAATAGACACAAGTAATTGAAACTACATTATATGGGTGAATGATCGAAGCCGAATATGCCCCTTTTGCTTGGTAACCTAAGAATTAGTAAATCGATCTACTAATTGACGTGAATCCTAAAGATAGATCTATTGGGCCTAACGAACCGCATCCAAAGTACCGGATACTTTAGTACTTCGATGTTGTTTTTATCATGTCCGAAGGATTTCCTGGAATGATAGGGGATATTCTTATATGCATCTTGTTAATGTCGATTACCAGGTGTTCAATACATATGAATGATTTTTGTCTCTATGCATGGGACGTATATTTATGAGAAATGAAAAATGAAAATCTTGTGGTCTATTAAAATGATGAAAATGATTATTTATGTTAAACTAATGAACTCACTAACCTTTTGGTTGACACTTTAAAGCATGTTTATTCTCAGGTATGAAAGAAATCTTTCGCTGTGCATTTGCTCATTTTAGAGATATTACTTGGAGTCATTTATGACATATTTCGAAAGATGTTGCATTCTAGTCGTTGTTTTCATCAAGATTATTATTAAGTCAATTATAGTTGAATATATTATGAAATTTTATGCATGCCGTCAACTTTCGATGTAATGAAAGTTTGTTTTTAAAAACAAATGCAATGTTGTAAAATTGTACCATATAGAGATCAAGTACCTCGCGATGTAACCAAATGTAATGTGTTCGTCCTGATGGATTAGGACGAGTCATGAAATCCAGACCCCATACGATCGCATGGGCTCTATGCCTATATGCCATGCGATCGCATGGCTACTCCTGTCAACTCACATTTGTTTTGTAATTTAGTTCGTCGACATATTAATATATTATATAATATATATAATTTATATTAATTAATTATATATTATATTATATTCTAGTGCATAGTTAATTTGTAATTTTTGTTCCGATAAGTCGTACGTCCTCACTCGACTTATATCCCGGTTCCGGTTTTTCGATCGTCCTTTCGTACGCTGAGAAAACTTGCATTTTTCGTTTCGTGACTCGTACCTTTGTCAAAATATAGACTTAAATTATCCATAACTATGTCACTCAAAGTGTAGCTTTAATCAATTAAGTGTTTTGGTCATTTGCTTCTATAAATCATCATCTCGTAGTATATACATATACATATATACATTTTCATTTTGAAATAGTGTTTTACTGTATCAAAGTTACTGTAGCAAATAGTGATTTTCGAAAATACTGTAGCTTTTCTGGTACTGTAGCAATTCGAAAATACTGTAGCAAATTAGTGTTTTACTGGTTCATCTTAAACGTTTTAGTTAACGTATCTAAATATCAATCGAATCAATAATCGAATGTTACTATCGTTTACTAAATAACTTGAAATCATATATATATATATATATATATATATATATATATATATATATATATATATATATATATATATATATATATATATATATATATGCACATTAAGTTATATATATATATATTGTTCGTGAATCTTCGAGAACAATCAAAGAATAATTGATTACATGAATATAGTTCCAAAACTTGAGACTCAACATTACAGACTTTGCTTATCGTGTCGAAAACATTAAATCATTTAAAGATAAAGTTTAAATTTGGTCAGAAATTTCCGGGTCGTCACAGTACCTACCTGTTAAAGAAATTTCGTCCCGAAATTTGAGTGAGGTCGTCATGGCTAACAATAAAAATATTTCCATGACGAATATGAGTTGATAATTAGAGTTTTATCACCGTTGAATAATATGGATAAAACAATCCAATTACTCGAAGCGTATGAGAGAAATTATCGTAAAAGAGTGAAATGAAGGAATAGAGATTCGTCTTAATTTTTGACGTAGTAACGATTGATTTCCGGAATTTAAGGAATAGAAAATCTTCATATTCTAAATAAGATTTTATTCTTCGGGAATTAAGGAGATTAAGATCTTCTTTAATTAAATGCATAATCTGCCTCGATTGCTATGTCTGATATTTCACTATAAATTGACCTCTTTCGTTTCATTTATTTTCACCGCTCCTATAAGCTTCTTCCTTATTTCATACTTCCTAATAGATTGTGAAAATACTTAATCCAGTTCTGATTCTTGATATTTTCTTGGCTATCGTATCCTTCATTCTTCTTTTTCATCTGCCACCAGAGGAGGTTATTTTCTTCTACTATTACCTTGGGGTTATAGTGTTTTTCATTCTCTCGTGTCTTTATATTGCTATACGCATTGATATACACGGTTTGTAATTTCGGGGATTTTATTGGGCTTTTTATTCTCCATTATATTTCGGAGCTTCATGATTTTGTTTTCTCTTCCCGACCTTAAGTCAAGTGGATAATGGCCCAGAATTCGTAGGTATGGAGTTTTGGATGAACATAGTTAATGTTCTAAGAAGGTAAGCGTAATGGCACAATATTGATTTGTCAAATTACCAGAATATCCAGAAAGATAAAACTATCAAGAAGATATGTTCTTAATATGTATGGAGATTGGGTAGAATGTAAGAGTCGTGTAACATGGCACATGATGACGGTATGGACTGTGAATCATCATGTTTCATTAGAAACTCAGCATGACTTACTGTAATATAATCACGTTGATCAAGTGTCATTATATTATACTAACTCATGCTTCAGTTCCCAACATTACTTCAAAAACATTCATATTTTAAATTTGAATTTTTCAGAATTTAGAAACTAACACAATTTCTTTTATATTGTAACGCAGATATTGCGAAGAGATGAATGATTTCAGATAAGAATAGTTATGAAATATCTTCAGAAATATCTAGGATATTTATAATGAAATATACGATGATATCTTAGAATCATAGTGTGATGAAGAAATTCATTCACTATGATGTAGAGCAATTTAAGGAGTAAGGTATTTGCTAAAGACTTCATCAGAAACAGAATTATCATGATTCTTTAAATACAGAGTTTGGTCCTTGTATTTGTCCTTGGTCTCTTTTATGGTCTGCTCAATCCATTTTTTAGTTCCAAACTGAAAGGACCCGCTCATATACATTATAAACGATTCACAATAGTTGATTACATCGCGAGGTATTTGACCTCTATATGATACGTTTTACAAACATTGCATTCATTTTTAAAAGACAAACTTTCTTTACATCTAAAATTGACGGCATGCATACCATTTCATATTACATCCAACTATAATTGACTTAATATTAATCTTGATGAACTCAACGACTCGAATGCAACGTCTTTCAAAGTATGCCATGAATGAATCCAAGTAATATCCTTAAAATGAGCTAATGCACAGCGGAAGATTTCTTTAATACCTGAGAATAAACATGCTTTAAAGTGTCAACCAAAAGATTGGTGAGTTCATTAGTTTATCATAATCAATCATTTTCGTAATAGTA
The DNA here is from genome assembly GCF_046630445.1 of Rutidosis leptorrhynchoides. Taxonomy (NCBI): domain Eukaryota; kingdom Viridiplantae; phylum Streptophyta; class Magnoliopsida; order Asterales; family Asteraceae; genus Rutidosis; species Rutidosis leptorrhynchoides. The sequence continues at coordinate 387,836,808 of NC_092337.1, forward strand.
ATAGACCACAAGATTTCATATACATAAACGTTTTAATAAAAATATTCTAAGTGGTTGAGCACTTGGTAACCATACTTAACATTTAATCAACGTCGCATATTCCCTTTATTATGAAATCTCACTACACTGTACTAAGTGTAGTCACTGAAACGAAGTACTGTGCAACCGTTGAATACTGGTCGTCCAGTCCGGTTGGGGTTGTCAGGCCCGATAGATCTATCAACAGGATTCGTGTTTACAATACCGCATGTAAATGGTAGTTACCAAGCTATTAGGGAAAAATATGCAAAGTGGTACAACTCAACGTAGAATATGTTTTTAGTACTTGTGTCCATTTCGTAAAACAGTTATAAAACAGTGCATGTATTCTCAGCCCAAAAATATATATAAAAAGGGAGTAATGAAACTCACAATACTGTATTTCGTAGCAATTATGTATATGACGGCACTGAACAAGTGCAGAGTTTGTCTCGGATTCACGAACCTATATTAAGTATATATATTTATATGTTGGTCAATATCTGTCTAACAATTTAGGTCAAGTCGTAGTGTATCACAATCCTAATGCTCGAGACCGACATGCAAAAGTCAACAAAAGTCAACTTGACCCAAAATGACTTCCAAAATCTATACATGTTTATTATATAACTTATATATAGTCGTTTGATACATTTAAATATATTTATCAGATCTTATTATACTAAATAATACAAGTCATTTATTAATAAATAAAAATTTATATTTAAATTCATATATGATAAAAATATACTTTTATATATCTCAAGTAATAAAATTTATAAAATTCACTTAATATCATAAAAATATAGTGGTATGTATTATTAATGTAATTATATTACATGTGGTAAAAATATCTTTGTACGCATATTTATTTGATAAAATAATATTGATAATAATAATAATGATAAAAATAATAAAATGATAGTTTCAATAAAAATATTAATTTTTAGTAATAAAGATAATTTTAGTAATAACATCAACTGATAACAATTATAATAATCGTTTTAATAATAATATTAAAATTAATAATAATTCAGTTGACCATATCTTTTAATCCGTTCATCGAACCCACACGATTTCTAAATGAAAAGTTATTAATTTTTCTTTAGCTTTTCAACGACATGCATATCATATACCTTATCTCAGTAGCATATGTATCAAATTCGTGATTTATCATAAACTATTTAACGACGAAACTAAGCATACAAACTTGCATAATCATATATACTCGAGCACTAGTCAGGGATACACTATTAATATATAAAAGATAAGATATGAATGCTTACGTATCAATATTGTGATTCAATATTGCAGGAAAATACGTAGACGCAACGAAAATGATAAACGTTAGGTTGACCTCACGAGCAATACCCTCGAACAATACCCATAACCTCCATAGCTATAACCCATAATTTCCTTAGCTCTATCCCGTTTGAAAACTTATTTTGAAATCATCTGAATATAACTCCGTCGTAGTATTTTATGTATACTAATAATATCTTGAAATAATACTAAGTAAATATATATGTAATTCGATTGAGAGAGTTTAGAGAAATATATTTTCAAGTTTCTATGAAATAATGAAACCTATTGAATTCTATTTATACTAGATTTTTGAATTATTAAAGTGAATTATTAAAGTATGAATTATTAAAGTATGAATTATTAAAGTGAATTATTAAAGTATGAATTATTAAAGTGAATTATTAAAGTGAATTATTAAAGTTAAAGTAAAGTAAAAGTAAAGTAAAAGTAAAGTAAAAGTAAAGTAAAGTAAAGGTAAAATTAAAGTATAGTAAAAGTATAAAAATATGTACGTATAATACGCGTATAAATATATTTAATATTAATTTAAATCGTTATATCATAAAACATTTTAGAAAAGTATAATTATATATATTCATAATAGGTTTCAAGTTTTTAAATTACAGTCTGTTGGTGAAGCATGGGATAAAGTCCAAAGGTTTAATAAATGTATGAAATCATCTTAATGAAAAATGTCGAGTTATTTAACTTGTCGATATCCAACATCTAAGTTATTTACACTCCACGTTCTTACTTATAGATCACTTTATCATTTTCCGAATATTTTCAAAAAGAATAGAATTCTTAAATCACAGTGGACCTCATAACATTGGCCCGTAATCATATCATAATGTATCTGATAATTCAATCATTTGATATTATCTCTTAATTCTGTCGATAAATATATCGAAACAAATACGTTCATGTAAAGTATCATATATCTAATACTTTGTTAATGTTTTCAGTTAATATTATATATTATATATACATATCTATATACACATAATTATTCGTGAATCGTCGAACACGGTCAAAGGGTAATTGATTACATGAATGTAGTTCCAAACTTTTTGAAATTCAACATTACAAATTCTGCTTATCGTGTCGAAAACATATAAAGATTAGGTCTAAATTTGGTCGGAAATTTCCGGTCGTCACAGTACCTACCCGTTAAAGAAATTTCGTCCCGAAATTTGATCGAGGTCGTCATGGCTAACCATAAAAATGTTTTCATGACGGATATGTGTTGATAGATAGGATTTTATTACCATAGAGTAATATGGATAAAATGATCCGATTACTCGAAGCGTATGAGTGAAGCTATCACAAAATAGTGGAATGAGGAAAATAAGTTTCGTCATAATTTTTGACGTAGTCATGGTTGAATTCCGGAATTCAAGGGGTTCAAAAAAAAATCTTGGAAATCTATATGATATGTTTCTTCGAGATTTAAGGAAATTAGGATCTCTTTAATTAAATGCGATGATCTGTCCCGATTACTACGTCTGATATTTCCCTTATATATTTACCTTTTCCATTCCATTAGTTTTTACCACTTCTATACTCAATTCCAATTTCAAAAGATTGCGAAAATGCTTAATCCAATTCTAATCCTTGTCCTTATCCTTACTATCGCAACAATCATTCTCCTTTTCCAACTTCCACCGGAGGAATCTGTTTTCTTCTACTTCGCCCTTTGGGTTATAGTGTTTTTAATTCTCCGGTGTCTTTATGTTGCAATAAACATTGATATACACGGTTTGTAATTTATGTGTTGTTATTGGATTTTATATTCTCCCTTACATTTCGGAGTTTCATACTTTTGTTGTCTCTTCCCGGCTTTAAGTCAAGCGAATAATGGTCCAGAATTAGTAGGTATGAAGTTTTGGATAAACATAATTAATGTTCTAAGAAGGAAATCGTAATGGTACGATCTTGATTTGGCAAATTACCAGAATATACGGAAAGATAGAACTATCAAGAAGATATATTCTTAACATGTTTGGAGATTTGGTAGAATGTAAGAGTCGTGTAAATGGCACATGATGACGGTATGTTCTCTGAATCATCACGTTCCATTAGAAACTCAACATGAATTACTGTAATATAATCACGTTGATCAAGTGTCATTATATTATACTAACTCATGCTTCAGTTCCCAACACTACTTCAAAACATTCATATTTGAATTTTTTTCTTCAAAATTTAGAAACCAACACAGTTTCTTTTATGTTGCAGATATTATGGAGAGATAAATGATCTCAGATAAGAATAGTTGTGAAAATATCTTCAGAAATATGGAGAATATGTATAATGAGAGATACGAAGATATCTTATTATATTTAAGATAATATGATGATGAAGAATAAGGTCCGCAAAGGTTTAGAGTCAGGAGCAAGGTATTCGTTAATGACTTCGTCAGAAATAGAATCATCAAGATTCTTTAAATACAGACTTTGGTCCTTGTATTTGTCCTTGGTCTCCTTCACGATCTGCTCAATCCATTGTTCAGTACCAACTCTTCTCTTTTTCTGGGCTTTACCAACACATTATTCTTTGTCATCAAACTTTTGACTGTTAAAGTCGTTTATAGTTTCTGCTGCTTCATTAGCATTTCGAGAACTACTTCACGGTTTGAGATGTTTTTCAGAAACTTCACATTCGAAGTGTGTAAGTTTAGGAGATAGACGTTATATGTATATATAACTAATCAAGTAGAAACGCTTTGAGATTTTAAAATACTGATTGCTGATTTTCAGTAATTGGTATGGCAATTCTTGTTGCAAGATGTAGATGAATAAGAGATGGAGTTTCAATGAATAAGTATAGTGACTTTTCGGAGAGGTTTAAGTCGAAGGTTAATGAAGTTGTTGATAAGTTTACTGCTAATGTGGTAAGATATGAAAGGTTCCCCAGTAACGATGGTGAAAGGGCAGCGTATCTATCGAAGTTATAATAAAATTAGTTTTACTGAAAAGTCGAAGTTGACTTGTTGGAGCTGTGACAAAACTGGCTACTTTGAAAAGAATCGTAAGGTTGTTTTTGCTAATAAATGCTAAAGAATTCAACGCGGGTACGTGTTAAACTATGACTTTGGGTTCGAGAGTTTTTCAGGTACAAGACTTCGGACAATGTGTGATTGGATCATCATCTCGATTGTTCCTTATTTGAAGTGTCTTCCGAAATTTTGAAGCGTTTTAAATGCAGCTTGTCATTGTCAATATCCAAAGGATAAATTCGTCATAAATCTCGATTGATTCTCGTATCCTTTTGAGTGTTTAAATTAAAAGTGATGTTCTATCACAGTTTTGAAGTCAAAGTATAGCTTTGAAAAAATGTAAGGATCTAAGAGTGATGGTTTTGCTTATATCTCGAGTTGCATTATGAGATTTCAAAAATCAGAATAGGTGATTGAATTTGAATGAGTATGGTTGTTTTGATTTCTTATAAAAGAAGGTATACTGTTGTGAAAATAGGGAGCATAGTTGATGATTTACGGAATTAGAATCGAAGAATGTAATATATTAATTGTGCATTTATATATCTCTCGGGTATTACCTACCCGTTAAAAAAATGTCACAAATAATATTTTGAACAAGAATTTTTCATTACAGTCTTTATGAAAATATATGTATGTATATTTTCTTCAGATGTAATACAGATTTAATGAGTTAATATCATATTAAGCTCATTTGATTTTTGGCTTAGATTAGTAAAGAATAATCTCTAAAACATTAGAGATTACATAATCTTCGCGGAGTATTTCGCTAATGTAATCAATACTTCAATATTTATTCTTATAGATATTTCCTTAGTGAATTATGCTGATGCTCATAGAACTCTTGCTAACATCACAATATACGAATGTTGTTTTCCAGTAAGTTTCGAGTACATTGAAGATGAAAGTGTAAAATCAAACATGTTATTGAATGATACACTTGGTTTATTATGAAACCGAATTCATTTAATTGAATCAAAGATTGTAGTTACGATGGTTAGGTTGTTAACGAAGGATGTACATCATAGCATATTAGTAATACGAATTTAACTGAGTAGTATCTACCCTTTTTCAATTCATATTCAATAGCTTAGTACGAAAGATTTTTATAGTTTCAGCATTCATATATATATAATATATATATATAATTTCTTCAGAAGAATGAGTTAATACTTCATAACTCGTTGAAAAAAAAATACTCGTTGTTGATCAATGATGACGTCTACGGAGATTCTTGAACTGACGGAACTTGTGATGTTATAGGTACTGCTAGTGCTGATGATGCTGACAGTACTGACGGTGATGGTGGTGCTGACGATATTGTTGATGCTGATGATACTGCCGGTAACTGCTGGTGATGCTGCTGAAGCTTATGGTATTAAGGCTTACGATGTGGATGTTACTGGCGGTATTGGTTATGCTGCTGGTGCTGCTGATGGTGTTTTTAATCCTTGCACCATGTGTTCCAAAGCCACTACTCGGGAGCGAAGTTCGTTAATTTCTGCTAGGACACCGGGATGATTGGCGGTTGGAACGAGCGGATGAATAAGATTCGTAATATGGGATAGTATATAATCATGACGAGATACTCTAGCAATGAGTGAGAAAATGGTGTCTCGAACAGGTTCGCCGGTAAGTGCTTCAGGTTCATCGCCAAGAGGGCAATGTGGTGGATGGAAGGGATCACCTTCTTCTTGTCTCCAATGGTTGAGTTGACTAAGGACCCATCCCCAATTCATCCAAAATAGATGATGGGAAATTGGTTGATCCATTCCGGTGATGCTACTTTCGGAGCTAAGGTAGATATCCAAATCGGAATAGCTGTCAGAATCTGAGGAATTCGAACTGGTTGAGGGATCCATATCGTAGAATCAGGGAAAGAATTTTTTGTATGAAATAGATTGTAGAATTTAGATTTGGTATTCTTCAATTACATAATTTGCATATGTATATATAATACCAAAATTTCGTAAATTACGAAGAATCTTTGAAAGATGTCAGTCAAAGTTCACAGTAACGGATATGCTAAGATAAAAATTCGTCTATATATTATTATGCAATAAATGTAGGAAAACGCGTCTAGACTTAAAAATGATAAGAAGGTAATTTCCTAAGGATGGTAAGTAGATGATTTCCGACTAAAAAATGATAATCAAAACTTTTGACATGCAGACACGGTCGAAGTCCAGACTCACTAATGCATCTTAACAACTATCAGTTAGACACACTAATGCAAGACTTAGTTCGCTAAGACCACCGCTCTGATACCAACTGAAAGGACCCGTTCATATACATTATAAACGATTCACAATAGTTGATTACATCATGAGGTATTTGACCTCTATATGATACGTTTTACAAACATTGCATTCATTTTTAAAAGACAAACTTTCTTTACATCTAAAATTGACGGCATGCATACCATTTCATATTACATCCAACTATAATTGACTTAATATTAATCTTGATGAACTCAACGACTCGAATGCAACGTCTTTCAAAGTATGTCATGAATGACTCCAAGTAATATCCTTAAAATGAGCTAATGCACAGCGGAAGATTTCTTTAATACCTGAGAATAAACATGCTTTAAAGTGTCAACCAAAAGATTGGTGAGTTCATTAGTTTATCATAATCAATCATTTTCGTAATAGTAATAGACCACAAGATTTCATATACATAAACGTTTTAATAAAAATATTCTAAGTGGTTGAGCACTTGGTAACCATACTTAACATTTAATCAACGTCGCATATTCCCTTTATTATGAAATCTCACTACACTATACTAAGTGTAGTCACTGAAACGAAGTACTGTGCAACCATTGAATACTGGTCGTCCAGTCCGGTTGGGGTTGTCAGGCCCGATAGATCTATCAACAGGATTCGTGTTTACAATACCTCATGTAAATGGTAGTTACCAAGCTATTAGGGAAAAATATGCAAAGTGGTACAACTCAACGTAGAATATGTTTTTAGTACTTGTGTCCATTTCGTAAAACAGTTATAAAACAGTGCATGTATTCTCAGCCCAAAAATATATATAAAAAGGGAGTAATGAAACTCACAATACTGTATTTCGTAGCAATTATGTATATGACGGCACTGAACAAGTGCAGGGTTTGTCTCGGATTCACGAACCTATATTAAGTATATATATTTATATGTTGGTCAATATCTGTCTAACAATTTAGGTCAAGTCGTAGTGTATCACAATCCTAATGCTCGAGACCGACATGCAAAAGTCAACAAAAGTCAACTTGACCCAAAATGACTTCCAAAATCTATACATGTTTATTATATAACTTATATATAGTCGTTTTATACATTTAAATATATTTATCAGATCTTATTATACTAAATAATACAAGTCATTTATTAATAAATAAAAATTTATATTTAAATTCATATATGATAAAAATATACTTTTATATATCTCAAGTAATAAAATTTATAAAATTCACTTAATATCATAAAAATATAGTGGTATGTATTATTAATGTAATTATATTACATGTGGTAAAAATATCTTTGTACGCATATTTATTTGATAAAATAATATTGATAATAATAATAATGATAAAAATAATAAAATGATAGTTTCAATAAAAATATTAATTTTTAGTAATAAAGATAATTTTAGTAATAACATCAACTGATAACAATTATAATAATCGTTTTAATAATAATATTAAAATTAATAATAATTCAGTTGACCATATCTTTTAATCCGTTCATCGAACCCACACGATTTCTAAATGAAAAGTTATTAATTTTTCTTTAGCTTTTCAACGACATGCATATCATATACCTTATCTCAGTAGCATATGTATCAAATTCGTGATTTATCATAAACTATTTAACGACGAAACTAAGCATACAAACTTGCATAATCATATATACTCGAGCACTAGTCAGGGATACACTATTAATATATAAAAGATAAGATATGAATGCTTACGTATCAATATTGTGATTCAATATTGCAGGAAAATACGTAGACGCAACGAAAATGATAAACGTTAGGTTGACCTCACGAGCAATACCCTCGAACAATACCCATAACCTCCATAGCTATAACCCATAATTTCCTTAGCTCTATCCCGTTTGAAAACTTATTTTGAAATCATCTGAATATAACTCCGTCGTAGTATTTTATGTATACTAATAATATCTTGAAATAATACTAAGTAAATATATATGTAATTCGATTGAGAGAGTTTAGAGAAATATATTTTCAAGTTTCTATGAAATAATGAAACCTATTGAATTCTATTTATACTAGATTTTTGAATTATTAAAGTGAATTATTAAAGTATGAATTATTAAAGTATGAATTATTAAAGTGAATTATTAAAGTATGAATTATTAAAGTGAATTATTAAAGTGAATTATTAAAGTTAAAGTAAAGTAAAAGTAAAGTAAAAGTAAAGTAAAAGTAAAGTAAAGTAAAGGTAAAATTAAAGTATAGTAAAAGTATAAAAATATGTACGTATAATACGCGTATAAATATATTTAATATTAATTTAAATCGTTATATCATAAAACATTTTAGAAAAGTATAATTATATATATTCATAATAGGTTTCAAGTTTTTAAATTACAGTCTGTTGGTGAAGCATGGGATAAAGTCCAAAGGTTTAATAAATGTATGAAATTATCTTAATGAAAAATGTCGAGTTATTTAACTTGTCGATATCCAACATCTAAGTTATTTACACTCCACGTTCTTACTTATAGATCACTTTATCATTTTCCGAATATTTTCAAAAAGAATAGAATTCTTAAATCACAGTGGACCTCATAACATTGGCCCGTAATCATATCATAATGTATCTGATAATTCAATCATTTGATATTATCTCTTAATTCTGTCGATAAATATATCGAAACAAATACGTTCATGTAAAGTATCATATATCTAATACTTTATTAATGTTTTCAGTTAATATTATATATTATATATACATATCTATATACACATAATTGTTCGTGAATCGTCGAACATGGTTAAAGGGTAATTGATTACATCAATGTAGTTCCAAACTTTTTGAAATTCAACATTACAAATTCTGCTTATCGTGTCGAAAACATATAAAGATTAGGTTTAAATTTGGTCGGAAATTTCTGGGTCGTCACACAAACCTTCTCTTTTTCTCAGCTTTACCACCATACTATTCTTTATCATCAAAGTTTTGACTGTTAAGGTCGTTTACAGTTTTTGCTGCTTCATCAGCATTTTTTCCAATTTCGAAGAACTAGTTCACAGTTTGAGATGTTTTTCAGAAACTTCACATTCGAAGTCTGTAAGTCTTTGATGTGTGCAGCAGCGTATACGAAATATACTATATTTTTACTACGAAATACGATACAAATACGATACAATTTTATACAAGTTATTTATTTATTTATTTATAGAATGGATATACGTAAACCTTGCTACAACACGTATAGGCAGTGTACCTAATCGTAGAGTAGTGTAGTTTTTAGTAAGTCCAGTTCGTTCCACAGGGAGCTGGCTAAGTTTAACGCTATATTTTAAAAACTATATTTGTATAAAATATATATAATTATATATAGTAATATTATTATAAAAGGGGGTTTTTACCGTTTAATGACCGGTTTGTCGATTTTAAATAAAGCGTAAAGATAAATGACGATAATATAAATGACAGAATTTAAATTGTGATAAAGTAAATTGCAGTAATTAAAATGACAGTAAATAAAGGTACGATGAAATATGAAATAAAAGTATTATGCTTATTTAAACTTCCGTAATCATGATGTTTGACGTTTTGATTTTAATTAATTGTTACCCGGGTTAATTGTCCTTTGTCCTGGTTTATTTGATACCAATCTGGTTTTTATCCATAATAGTCCATCGATCATAATTATAAAATGCTCGTCAAATTAACCTTATTCCCAAAGTCAAATATTCCAACTAATTAGGGATTCGAACTGTAATAAAGTTTTAATACTTTGTTAATAATTACACCAGGTTATCGACTGCGTGTAATTCAAGGTTTTAATACTTTGTTAACAATTAAACCAATTATCTTTGTATGTAATCCACCCCTGTTTTAATGAGATATGAATATTAATTTAACCACTTGATCAGAATGAATAATCAATTACCCAATCCGAATAATTAATTAAATGATCGTAAAAGATGTCGTATAAACGTCACTAAATAGAACATACATAATCATTTTAATAATTATTAGATTAACTAATTTGAAGATAGGTTCGACAGGTTCTAATGAGTTGTCATTCGATTAGACAATACCCCCTATTTATTAATAGTCAATAGTCCAATGTCCACAAGTGTCGGTCTTTTGTCCAAACCTTAATTATGGTACAAAATCTAATAACCCAATCTTAATTTTTAGTCCAACATCACGATTACTTTGGATTAAATAAGCATAATAATAACTTAGTTACGAGACATTAATTTAAAAAGGAAGAACATAGCTTACAGTGGTGGTTAATCGCGTAACGTTGTACGGACAGAATTTTGACTTAAAACCCGTAAAACATTCTTAAAATAACCTTATTATTATTAACTTAAAATTAAAATTAAAATTATATTATATATATATATATATATATATATATATATATATATATATATATATATATATATATATATATATATATATATATATATATTTAAGTTACTTAGAAAGGAAAAGAAAAAGGTGTGTTTTACTTGTCGAAAAATGCTGAATTTATAGGACCTGGCCAGGTTTCTGGCTTCATGCGATTGCATGAAAAATGGTCTTCCTGGCCATGCGATTGCATAGCCAGCTGGATCAGGCCACCTACTTTTGTTTTCTAGTTTTGCCGACGTTTTATTAATATATAATATAATATATATATAATTTTAAGAATTATTTATATATTATATTATATTATATTATATTTATGTGCATAGTTGACTTGTAATTTTAGCTTCGTTGCGTCGCGCGTTGATAGTTGGCTCACGTCCAGGTTTCGGATTTTCGAACGTCCTTTTGTACGCGGAGATATCTTGTACTTTGCGTTTCGTGGCTTGCACTCTTGTAATTTTTAGACGTTTCTCATCATAAATTGAACTACTTGAATTATATCTTGTACATTTGAGCTTTTTGGTCATTGGCGTCTTCAAATCGTCGTTTTCTTCTTTTGTCTTCGCACTTATTTATTTAAACGAATATTACATAAAAATAGAACAATTACAACTAAAAGCTTTACATATTGGAAGGATATTGTGCCTAAATATATGTTCATTTGGAGCACTATCAAATATCCCCACACTTGAGCGTTGCTTGTCCTCAAGCAATACAGAACTTTAAATCAAATCACACTTCACTCGAATCACTTTTTTTTTATTCTCACACTTTATACATCAGTGATTTTGATACGGCGGTATGAACAATGATAGTAACGATGTGGTTTACAGTCCCACATGACTATAAAAATTTAGATCCTTTAAAGAAATTGGATCTTTAAGAAAACATTTGATCTTTTGAAAATTCATTCTAGATTTTATCCTAGATAAGTTTTCCGGAATAACCCTTCACCGGTGTCTGCAAAATATTTTTGTGGGTTTTGTGGGTTTCATATTTTCAAATTTTAGCTCAAAACTTGCGGTTTTGTGTCACCCACTTGCTAACCTTGTATTAGGAAAGCAACACGTCCAGTATACTTGCTCCGTATATTACCTTTCGGTAAACTACCATCCGGTTGTAAAGGAAAGCGTTGAACAAGCAACTGTTAAGGCAATGTCCCGTGACATGCTTTTGATTATGGTCTATATCGTGTCGGATGCAATTACTATCCTTTGTAGGAGCAATAGTAAAGATCACCCTATAGTTTTTAGGTCTGGCACAAGGTCCTGTCTTCGACCATGCTATGCAACCACCGTTCTTACGGTTGACACCTGATTTGGTTCAGGTGACCTAATGAATTTCAGGTGAATTCTTAGGATTTTACGTTCAATGGTAATGAACGCATTGAAAATAGGGTTTTCAGAAAACAAATCGATTTGTAATTTGATCAAAATATTTTCTCGTTCAATCTCGAATTTAGATATCATTGAATTCCATGAGTTTAAATTCTCAATCTTTAAAGTCAATCTCAAGGTTTGAGTAATATCAGGCTTAAAACTGATTTTTAATCTTTAAGGAGATTATCCTTTCTGGGGGTCTGATTCATTAGTCTTATCAAGCTAATTTGCACGGCGCCCTCATCATTTTACGAGACAGATCCTCTCATGGTTAGGATAAGTCTGACCACTTGGCGACCCTGTTTGATTGTAACATCCCACCTTTTTTTGTTTACTTTTCCGTTTAATTATTTAAACTCCGTTATATGTTTATAACATCTCCCGTTAATACGCGTTTTAAATTACCTTGTTTAGGAAATTTTACGCACCCGAAACCAAACTTGAGGGACTAGTTTTGCCAAGTGATCAAAGAGGTGACTAGCCTTTGACTAGTCAACCCTCACCCCATCTTTTCTTTTTCATTTCCCTTTTCTTCTTCTACTTCCATATTTTCTTTCAATTCTCCAATTTGAAGAATCATCATCTAAATCAAATCGAGCAAGCATCAATCAAAACAAATTACATATTTGGAATCCTTACAACTTCCTCTTCGATTCCATACTGATTTCATTACATTTGGGTAACTTTCTAAAATCACTAGATTTTGTGTTCTTGATGTTTTTAAGTTATAAAGTTGTTAATTAGTGTCTATGGCTCAAGTCTAACATGAATATATGATTTATATGTTCGATTTCGTTATTTGAAGTAACTAGTTTGAATATGAGCTTTGGTGTGTTTGATTTGGTGATTTGGTTATTTGAATGTTGTTAAATGTTATAAATGCATGTATTAAATGTGTTCCTAGTATCACTAGCTTCAATTTGATGTGTAGGTTGTTTTAGAAAACTTCATAAACATGATTAGTGATTTTGATGTTGTTGGTTAGGGTTTGATAGAATTTAATGTGAACATTTAATGCTTTGAATGACATGAAATGTTATTTGTAAGTGTTAGGTTGTATTGTATGCTTGATCACCTTCGAAACGGCATATCATTCATGTAAATTGGTTGCCGAATCATCAAATTTCATTTATGAACTTGAATGCATTTAATGAGGAGCTTTGAATGTGATTTTGGTTGTTGTAAAAGTAAATGTGATTGATGAAATGTGTTTAGTTGTTTTCCTTGTCAAAATACCTTTCCGATGATATAAGATACATGCTTTGATTGTTTGCGGGTCATAAATGGTGATTGTTTGAAGTTAGGTTCGTGCATAAAACTTAAAAACTGCCAGAATTTCCCTGCACAGGTAATGGCGCGGCGCGCCATATACCCGCGCGGCGCGCCAAAGTGGTCTTTCCAACTTTGTCAATTTTTGAATAATGTTTGCTATGCTATGCACCTCCGATTCACATGTAACTTGTTCTAACATGCTCATATATGATTAAAAACCTCAGAAAAATAGTTCGGGACCCGACCCGAACGTGTTGACTTTTTCGTTGACTTTGACCGACCAAAGTTTGACTTTTTGTCAAACTTAACCAAATGATTATGCAACCTTCCTAACTTGTTTCTATACTTGTATCTTGCATGAAACTTGACAATTTGATTCACATGCTACATAATCGAGTCATAACGAGCCATATGACTAATTGAACATATTTGACCAATCGTGACTATCGTTATTGATACGACCTATTTGTTTAGGTAAAGACTAGCATTGTTCTTTGCACACATTACTTGTCGAAGTACTTTTGCTCTTGCGCTCAAGGTGAGATCATAGTCCCACTTTTACTCTTTTTGAACTTATATTTGGGATGAGAAAACATAAACGTTTTTTTTAACTAAGTGAACACAAGTACATGAAAACAAACATTCTACATACGAGTTTAGAACGAAAGCCTCAATTCGATTATCATTAGTTACACTTGCAGGGTGTAAGTGTAGGCGTAAACTTATGTTGTATAGCCATATGGGTTTGACAAACCCTCATCTCGGACGGTTCGCTACCGTCCACAGATGAAATATATTTTCGGGAAACAGTGTATGTTCTAACACTATTGTGATGGGGTACTATGGAAGGAAATGTTAAGCCTTGATAATTGGGTGCTCGTGAATATTAACTTTTAGAATGTATTACTATTTATCAATGATGCAAATCTTGTGGTTCGACTTTCTTTTACACACTTACTTACTTAAACCTATGATTTCACCAGCGTTTTCGTTGACAGATTTCTATGTTTTTCTCAGGTCCTTGAACATTAGGTGATACATGCTTCCGCACATTCTTATTGATACTTGCTTTGGATATCGAGTATACTTGCATATTGTGGAGCGTCTTTTGACTACTTTAAACTGTGTCGCACGTGTTTCATTTGTACTTTAAACATCGTATGTACTAGTTATGGAAACTACTTTTGTAAACTTTGAAACATCCACACTTATGAAATGAATGCGACATATTTTCGGTCAAACTTTGTCTTAAAGACTTATGACCATGTAATGGGTCCTACGTAGACGGCGCCGTCAAACATGATTTGGTCGGGTCGCTACAGATGGTATCAGAGCATTGGTTGTAGGGATTTAGAGTTCATTGGTGTCAACCCCGAGTCATAGGGTACATTAGTGAATCTAGACTACAACCGGCATATAGACTCGAAGTAGGAATTACTTGACTACTTGTGCATTTATACTCGAACTCTTCTATCATATCTAACTCGTATTCGATCTTAATCTCACGTTGTTTAATTTGATTGACGCGCCACCTTGACTATATGAAGTAATGTCGAATGCACATATGAATTAGTGTAATATAATTTCCGGGATTATATTACGGTGACTCATATGAACATTCCGACATTATAACATAAAGAATTTAAGGCGAGTCAAGGATAATTTTCTCTCTATCTTTATTCCATATCACGGTTAGTATTATTTAGAATACTAACCAACGGTATTCTTTTGTTTTGAAGGAACAATGCCTCCTCGTCGTGTGCCACGCCGTGAAACTCCCGAACAAGCACTACAACGCATGGTGGCCACCGCCGTAGAGGCGGCCATGGCCGGTCACTCCACCAACAACAACAACAACAATAACCACAACCACAATAACAACAACCAAGGAGCAGGTAACTCTAGCGAAGGGTGCTCCTACAAGGCTTTTATGGGGTGCAAACCTCACACTTATGATGGAACCGGGGGACCGGTTACTCTTACTCGATGATTCGAACAAACGAAGGCCGTCTTTAGCATAAGCGGTTGTCGGGACCAAGACAAGGTCAAATAATCCTCTCACACTTTCGCCGGTGTCGCCCTCACTTGGTGGAACACCTATGTTCAATCGGTGGGTACCGATGAAGCTCATGCCCTCTCTTGGGCCGATTTAAGGGAAAAGATGATTGTAGAATATTTCCCTCACGAAGAAACCCGAAAGCTCGAACAAGAGCAAAGAACTTTGAAGGCGGTCGGAAACGATCTCAAGGCCTACAACCAACGCTTCGCCGAACTATCCTTGATGTGTCCTAATCTCGTGAACCCTGAATCTCAAAGGGTTGAACTTTATATGGACGGTCTTCTAAAAAGCATCAAACAAGGAGTGATGTCATCCAAACCCGTTAATCACCAAGCCGCTTTGAACATGGCCCGCCAATTGATTGAAATGGTTGATGAAGTCGTAGTGCCGGCTCCTAAGGCCGAGGACAAATTGGGTGGCAATAAAAGGAAATGGGAAGCCACTCCATCAAGCAACTACAACAACAACACCTTCACCAAAAAGCCTTTCAACAACGACGGCAAGAAAGGTTATGCCGAAACTCAACCTTTTTGCAACAAATGTCACAAGCACCACTCGGGTAAATGCGGTAAGCTAATTTGCCACCGGTGCCAAGGAGTTGGTCATAAGGCCAAAAATTGCACAAGCGCCGCCCCCATCGCTCGAAAAGGGCCCAATCCTCCAAAAACGGTCACTTGTTATGAATGTGTCCAAACTGGCCATTATAGAAACGCATGCTCGAAGAAGAAAGATAACCCCAATACGCGCGGCCGAGATTTCAACGTCAACACCGAGGAAGCCCGAGATGACAATGAATTAGTCACGGGTACGTTTCTTCTCGACAACACTTATGTTACTTGTTTATTTGATTCGGGTGCCGATAAATGCTTTGTATCCAAGACTTTGATTCATTCTTTTAGCACTCCACCACTCCTACTAGATACCACTTATACCATTGAAGTGGCCAACGGGAAACTATTAAGTGCCGACACATATTACCGGGGGTGCACATTAAACATTTTGGGTAATGAGTTTGAAATTGACTTGATACCCATGGAACTAGGAAGCTTTGATGTAATAATCGGTATGAATTGGTTAGCCAAAACGAAATCTCACATCCTTTGTGATCTTAACGAAATCCGAATTCCTATCGAGAATGGTGAACCTTTGATTGTTTATGGTGATAAGAGTTGCACCGGACTCAACCTCGTTTCATGCATTAAAGTTAGAAAACTACTCCGTAAGGGTTGTTTTGCGATCCTTGCTCATGTTAAGAAAGTCGAGTCCGATGAGAAGCACCTCGATGATGTGCCAATTGTTAGTGACAATTCCGATGTATTTCCCGACGAATTGCCAGGTCTTCCACCCCATCGACCGGTTGAATTCCAAATCGATCTTATTCCGGGAGCCACACCCGTAGCACGTGCACCATATAGACTCGCTCCATCGGAAATGCAAGAATTGCAAAGTCAAATCCAAGAACTACTTGATTGTGGTTTTATCCAACCTAGCCATTCACCTTGGGGCGCTCCGATTTTGTTTGTTAAAAAGAAAGACGGATCCCTACGAATGTGCATTGATTATCGTGAACTAAACAAATTGACGGTTAAGAACCGATATCCTCTTCCTCGCATCGATGACCTCTTTGATCAACTACAAGGGTCTTGTGTATATTCAAAAATCGATCTCCGCTCTGGTTATCATCAATTAAGGGTTAAGGGGAAAGATGTCTCCAAAACCGCTTTTCGAACTCATTATGGTAGTTATGAATTCCTTGTCATGCCATTTGGTCTCACTAACGCACCGGCGGTGTTCATGGATCTTATGAACCGCGTTTGCAAACCGTATCTTGACAAATTCGTTATCGTGTTCATCGATGATATTTTGGTTTATTCTAAAAGCAAAGAAGAACACGAGAAACACCTCCGACTTGTGCTTGAACTTTTAAGACAAGAACGACTCTATGCCAAATTCTCCAAGTGTGAATTTTGGTTGAAGGAAGTTCAATTTGTTGGTCATGTTGTAAGTGATCAAGGTATTAAAGTCGATCCATCAAAAATCGAAGCCATTAGTAAATGAGAGACTCCTACTACTCCTACTCACATTCGTTAATTCTTGGGTCTCACCGGATACTATCGTAGATTCATCAAAGATTTCTCTTTGGTCGCTCATCCTCTAACCGCGTTAACTCATAAGGGAAGAAAATTCGTTTGGGCAACCGAACAAGAATCTGCATTTCAATTTTGAAAACGAAGCTAACCACCGCTCCTATCTTGTCACTTCCCGAAGGTAACGATGATTTTGTTGTGTATTACGACGCCTCGAAACATGGTTTTGGGTGTGTGTTGATGCAACGAACGAAAGTCATTTCTTATGCTTCTCGACAACTCAAAATTCATGAACAAAACTACACGACACATGATCTTGAACTCGGGGCTGTTGTCTTTGCACTAAAAATGTAGAGACACTATCTTTATGGAACCAAGAGTACTATCTTTACCGATCACAAAAGTCTCCAACACATCTTCGATCAAAAGCAACTAAACATGAGACAACGAAGGTGGATTGAAACCTTAAACGATTACGATTGCGAGCTTCGCTACCATCCCGGAAAGGAAAATGTAGTAGCCGATGCCTTAAGTCGAAAGGAAAGAGCGGTGCCTCTTCGTGTACGAGCTTTAAACATTACCATTCACACAAACCTTAATAGCCAAATTCGGGTAGCCCAAGATGAGGCTCTCAAGGATGAAAACGTTTCACACGAGCTCTTGAATATTCTCGTCTCTCGATTCGAAGTTAGGGAGACCGGACTTCGATATTTCGCCGGAAGGATTTGGGTGCCTAGATATGGGGACCTACGAAGTCTTATTTTAGATGAAGCCCATAAGTCACGATACTCGATCCACCCCGGTGCCAATAAGATGTACCATGACCTTAAACAACAATATTGGTGGCCGAACATCAAAAGGGACATAGCTACTTATGTTTCCAAGTGTTTGACATGTTCCAAAGTCAAAGCCGAACACCAAAGACCATCCGGACTACTTCAACAACCTGAGATCCCGCAATGGAAGTGGGAAAGGATAACGATGGATTTTATCACCAAACTACCAAAAACGACGGGCGGTTATAATACTATTTGGGTTATTGTTGACCGTCTCACCAAATCTGCACACTTCCTTGCCATGAAAGAAATGGACAAAATGGAGAAACTTGCACAACTTTACATCAAGGAGATCGTAGCCCGACACGGTGTACCTTTATCGATTATCTTCGACCGAGATGGCCGTTTTGTTTCTAGATTTTGGCGTACCTTGCAAGAAGCGTTGGGAACGCGTTTAGACATGAGCACCGCATATCATCCTCAAACTGATGGACAAAGCGAACGTAAAATTCAAACCTTAGAGGACATGTTACGAGCTTGCGTGGTTGATTTTAGAAAAGCTTGGGATAAGCACTTACCTCTCGCCGAGTTCTCTTACAATAATAGTTATCACGCGAGTATTAAAGCCGCACCTTTTGAAGCGCTATATGGCCGAAAATGTCGTTAAGCTCTTTGTTGGGCCGAGGTAGGCGACGTGCAAATCACCGGACCCGAACTCATTCACGAAACCACCGAGAAAATCGTTCAAATCCGAGATAGGCTTAGGACGGCCCGAAGTCGTCAAAAGAGCTATACCGACAAACGACGCAACGACCTCGAATTTCAAGTCGGTGACCGAGTAATGTTAAAATTTGCACCTTGGAAGGGTGTAATCCATTTTGGGAAACGCGGGAAGCTAAATCCAAGGTATATTGGTCCTTTCGAAATCTTGGAGCGTATTGGAACCGTTGCTTATAGTTTATATCTTCCACCTCAATTGAGCTCCGTTCATCCTACCTTCCATGTATCTAACTTGAAAAAGTGCCTTGCCGAACCCGATATCGTCATTCCTCTCGAAGAACTTACTATTGATGACAAACTTCATTTTGTGGAGGAACCGGTTGAAATCGTGGACACCTCCGTCAAGACTTTGAAACAAAGCCGAATTCCGATTGTCAAGGTTCGTTGGAATGCCAAAAGAGGACCCGAGTTTACTTGGGAAAGGCAAGATCAAATGCAAAGGAAATACCCTCACTTATTCCCGGTTCCGAAAACGCAAGATTCCGAGGAAGAAACAACGACTACTACGCCAACTTAAATTTCGGGACGAAATTTCTTTTAAGGAGTAGGTAATGTAACATCCCGCCTTTTTCCGTTTACTTTTCCGTTTAATTAATTAAACTCCGTTATATGTTTATAACATCTCCCGTTAATACGCGTTTTAAATTACCTTGTTTAGGAAATTTTACGCACCCGAAATCAAACTTGAAGGACTAGTTTTGGCAAGTGATCAAAGAGGTAACTAGCCTTTGACTAGTCAACCCCCACCCCATCTTTTCTTTTTCATTTCCCTTTTCTTCTTCTACTTCCATATTTTCTTTCAATTCTCCAATTTGAAGAATCATCATCTAAATCAAATCGAGCAAGCATCAATCAAAACAAATTACATATTTGGAATCCTTACAACTTCCTCTTCGATTCCATACTGATTTCATTACATCTGGGTAACTTTCTAAAATCACTAGATTTTGTGTTCTTGATGTTTTTAAGTTATAAAGTTGTTAATTAGTGTCTATGGCTCAAGTCTAACATGAATATATGATTTATATGTTCGATTTCGTTATTTGAAGTAACTAGTTTGAATATGAGCTTTGGTGTGTTTGATTTGGTGATTTGGTTATTTGAATGTTGTTAAATGTTATAAATGCATGTATTAAATGTGTTCCTAGTATCACTAGCTTCAATTTGATGTGTAGGTTGTTTTAGAAAACTTCATAAACATGATTAGTGATTTTGATGTTGTTGGTTAGGGTTTGATAGAATTTAATGTGAACATTTAATGCTTTGAATGACATGAAATGTTATTTGTAAATGTTAGGTTGTATTGTATGCTTGATCACCTTCGAAACGGCATATCATTCATGTAAATTGGTTGCCGAATCATCAAATTTCATTTATGAACTTGAATGCATTTAATGAGGAGCTTTGAATGTGATTTTGGTTGTTGTAAAAGTAAATGTGATTGATGAAATGTGTTTAGTTGTTTTCCTTGTCAAAATACCTTTCCGATGATATAAGATACATGCTTTGGTTGTTTGCGGGTCATAAATGGTGATTGTTTGAAGTTAGGTTCGTGCATAAAACTTAAAAACTGCCAGAATTTCCCTGCACAGGTAATGGCGCGGCGCGCCATATACCCGCGCGGCGCGCCAAAGTGGTCTGTCCAACTTTGTCAATTTTCGAATAATGTTTGCTATGCTATGCACCTCCGATTCACATGTAACTTGTTCTAACATGCTCATATATGATTAAAAACCTCAGAAAAATAGTTCGGGACCCGACCCGAACGTGTTGACTTTTTCGTTGACTTTGACCGACCAAAGTTTGACTTTTTGTCAAACTTAACCAAATGATTATGCAACCTTCCTAACTTGTTTCTATACTTGTATCTTGCATGAAACTTGACAATTTGATTCACATGCTACATAATCGAGTCATAACGAGCCATATGACTAATTGAACATCTTTGACCAATCGTGACTATCGTTATTGATACGACCTATTTGTTTAGGTAAAGACTAGCATTGTTCTTTGCACACATTACTTGTCGAAGTACTTTTGCTCTTGCGCTCAAGGTGAGATCATAGTCCCACTTTTACTCTTTTTGAACTTATATTTGGGATGAGAAAACATAAACGTTTCTTTTTAACTAAGTGAACACAAGTACATGAAAACAAACATTCTACATACGAGTTTAGAACGAAAGCCTCAATTCGATTATCATTAGTTACACTTGCAGGGTGTAAGTGTAGGCGTAAACTTATGTTGTATGGCCATATGGGTTTGACAAACCCTCATCTCGGATGGTTCGCTACCGTCCACAGATGAAATATATTTTCGGGAAACAGTGTATGTTCTAACACTATTGTGATGGGGTACTATGGAAGGAAACGTTAAGCCTTGATAATTGGGTGCTCGTGAATATTAACTTTTAGAATGTATTACTATTTATCAATGATGCAAATCTTGTGGTTCGACTTACTTTTACACACTTACTTACTTAAACCTATGATTTCACCAGCGTTTTCGTTGACAGATTTCTATGTTTTTCTCAGGTCCTTGAACATTAGGTGACACATGCTTCCGCACATTCTTATTGATACTTGCTTTGGATGTCGAGTAAACTTGCATATTGTGGAGCGTCTTTTGACTACTTTAAACTGTGTCGCACGTGTTTCATTTGTACTTTAAACATCGTATGTACTAGTTATGGAAACTACTTTTGTAAACTTTGAAACATCCACACTTATGAAATGAATGCGACATATTTTCGGTCAAACTTTGTCTTAAAGACTTATGACCATGTAATGGGGCCTACGTAGACTGCGCCGTCAAACATGATTTGGTCGGGTCGCTACATTGATGCTGAGGTTCATGGATTTCCTGCTGATTTTAGAGATGACTTTTCTAGATTTTTTCGTCAACTTACAGCTGGTCTGGACGACAACTTCCTGACCTACATCAAGAAACGCATTTCTTTTTCGGAAGACTTTACTTCCTTTTAATGATGGAATTGATTCATCGTGTAGATCCATCTTTCTTTCAAATATATTACAGTAGATTGGGTAAAACTGATTAGTATTGTTCAAAGCAAAAGTACCTGCAATAATCTTGTATAAATATATGTGATATATGTTAAAGAACTTGGTGCATTCTTCCCACACTTAGCTTTTATTTTATTTCTTTCTTTGCCTTTTTATTGTCCTTTATTCCATTTTAAATGAATTCTAACATTTTGGGTTGTTTCTCCATATATGTTCTCTCCGAGGTAACAATAATTTCGGCATTAACACCTAGTTTTATCGTTCATAAATATGTATAAACATGATTTTGAATTCATTTAGTTGAAATTTTTTCAAATTTTCACAAAATTTGGCAATTAAACTAAGTGTAAACCCGAGAGAATTTATAACTCTTCCCCACACGTGAGATCATGCAATGCCCTCATTTGCATGAAACCAGACTATAATTATAAATTCATGAGGGTGATTAGTATAGAAAAGTGATTAAAAATATCGAGTTTGCAAACATATTATTTTATATCACATTTGATATTTTGCGTCTTGTCGTCAAAATTAGTAGCTTTTGCTGAACTTAATGCCAGTCTTTGAAAGTGCGCTGTTTTACCCTGTTTTGTACATAAGATAAACTACAAACATACATAATATTTTTTTTTTTTATAAAATCTTTATTTATTAAAACAATTTAAATGAATAATTTTTTAAAATTTTGTTTCCTTTTACTTTAGGTAGTTTCGGTCTGTTTACCTAGTCCGTCCCTCGACAAAATTTAAAATTTGTCGTTTTTAAAGCGATTATTTTAAAAGCAAAGATTTTTGGGTTTTTTAATTTTTTTTTTGGTATACTTTAGATTAATAAAATTAAAAACAAAGATAACAAAATTTTTCGCCCCGCCATCGGGTAAAGCAATTTTGGTTCTATGACCTAGTCTTCAACTTACGATGAATTTTAGAAATCATATTTAAACTTAATGAAATAAAGTAAATTTTGTTTTAAAATCACACAAAACTTAAATTTAAAAATGCATATAAATTTCATATAAAACCTATAAAACAAAAATTTAGAATGGAGGGAGAAAACTAGTTCTTTAGTGTCTGCTAGCAGAAATGACCAATCGGATTCCATTCTTGGAACTACACGAGAACAGAACAACTAACTCTAGACATCATTTTCTTTTTAGAACATTTGAATCTCCTCACACTTAGGTAACTGTGGTTTTGAAATTGTAATTAACTTCATTGTCAATTTCTCTTGAACCATAATCAACTTGCGTATCTGTGACTTTTACTTTAAGCCATTGGTCGGATTCCTGTGTAATATCCACAAATTCAACTATTTTTTCCTTTTCTTTAGGCGATAGATTTGATACTAACTGGTTACATAACGTAAAGTTCCCCTTGGTTCTAGTATCGCGAATCCGTTTAATAAGTTTCTTCATTGAACTATTAATAACGGAGTCATTTAATTTCGCATCAACAACGAGGTTCTTTGTTATCAGGTCATCATTAGGTGTTACTTCATCTTCCCCACACTTAGGAGTTTTATTATTGCTAAGCACTACCATTGGAGTTGGTAAAACAATGTGGTTTTTACCAATCGTCTTTGTTGGTTCAACGGTTTTGGTTGGTGGAGATTTAGCCTTTCGATTCACAAAGGTGACCGATTTTTCACCATCACTAAGTGTCATTCTACCCTCTCTTACATCAAATAACGCCCCGGTGGATGCTAAGAATGGTCGACCTAAAATTAGAGGAATGTTTGGGTCCTCTTCTATGTCAATGACAATGAATTCGACTAGAAAGGTTAAATTACCCACTTGAACGGGTAGCTCGTCAGCAATTCCAACTGGGTGCTTAATGGTTTGATCAAAGAGTCAAACACTCATCTCTGTTGGACTTAACTCACCTACTCTTAATCTCTTATATAATGAAAGAGGCATTACACTCACACTTGCACCTAAATCTGCTAGTGCATCATACATGACACAATCACTAAGTAGATAAGGAACAATAAATTCACCCGGATCACCCACCCTAGGTGGAGGTTTTGGTGGAACTGTCTTTACCGGGTTTATCTTTATGGTTTTTGTTTCTTGTACTTTCTTATTCTTCTTCTTCTTTCCCGAGGTATCACAAACTTTATTACCTATTACTTGCTCATACTCAACTCCTTTTCATGGAAACGGGATGGGTGGTCTGTATGGTGCCACCACTGGCTTTACATACTCGGGTGGTGGTGGTGTTGTAACTTCTTCATTGTTACTCACATCTAAAACCTTCCCATCAACTAATGTTGGTTTTTCAGAATTCGTTGAAACCATATTAACATTCTCATTTCGAGGATTTACTTCAGTATCACTCGGTAGCTTTCCTTGTTCCCTCTTACTCATCAAGCTAGCAAGAGTACCTACGTGTTTTTCTAGATTCAAAATGGAAGCTTGTTGAGTTCTTAATGACTGATCAAACCTCTCATTTGTTTGGGTTTGAGATGTAATAAATTGTGTTTGAGATTCCATTAGCTTTGCCATCATTTCTTTTAGATTTGACTTTTTCTCTTCGGTTTGTTGTGGTGGTTTATACAAGCTAGGTTTATGTTGATTGAAAGTGTTGTTTTGAGTTGGTCGGTTATTCATACCTTGTTGGTTGAACGAGTTATTGTTGGGTCCAATTGGATTGTAAAGAATGTTTTGATTTCGATTAAAGTTCGGTCTTGGCGGTTGATAATTATTTTGATAATTATTTCCCGGCCTTTGGTTCATGTAGGAAACATTCTCACGTTGTTCCATGGTTTGCTCGATGTGACAATATTTCGTTAAGTGTGGTCCACCGCATTGCTCACAACTGATTCGTATTGCGTGAATATGTTTAGTCATCTTTTCCATTCGTCTCTCGAAAGCATCTATTTTTGCGGAAACGGAATCAAAGTCATGGCTAGAATCGGCTCTAGCCGCTTTAGATGAACGAAAGATATCTTTTTCCTGGTGCCACTCATGCGAGTGGGAGGCTGTGTTATCAATAATTTTGTGAGCTTCGGTTGCGGGTTTTTTCATAATGTAACCACCAGCTGCTATGTCGATGTCTTTTCGTGTAGTAATGTCGCATCCTTGGTAGAATATTTGTACTATTTGATAAGTATCTAAACCGAGTTAAGGACATCCTCTCAACAATTGTAACATCCTGTTTTGTTCAGCACTTGGGACGCCGTCCAAACCATTGGGACACCGTCCAAGTTCAAAAGAGGGGACGCCGTCCAGATTTTGGAACGCCGTCCAGAAGCACTGACGGGCCAGTTTGGGTTTTTAGATATTTTTAAAAGGGCATTTTGGTATTTTCACTCTTGGAACCAATTGAAGGCCTCTAGATCAGTTTTGGTGGAGCCATTACTCCACTTAGACCAACCTTATCTTCTTCACTTCATTATAGAGAGAGAGAGAGAGTGATTCCTAGAGTGAGAGAGCTCAAGCAAAGGAGGAAGAAGCTATTTTCGGGTCTTACCTCGCGTTGTAAAGTTGTTCATCTAGTCACTAGCTTCGTGGTGATAGTGGTGGTAAGTCCTAATCTCCATTTTCTTACTTGATTAGTGTTAAATGGTTAGGGTTGAACATAAACACCCATTTGGGTCATAAAGGCACTAGTTAGGTTAGTTGGTGGAAAGTCCAACTTGTTATGTTAATTAACTGAGAAATTAATTGTGTTAGGTGACTCGCTTTGAAGTTACAAGTTGTTATTTGGAAATCTTGCCAAGACATCAAAGGTGAGTGGAATTTTTATGTATGTATGTATGTATATGATTTATGTGCCCGTGTTAATGGTGCCACTTAGCCATTTTTGGGACCATAGTTGTGGGACATAGCCTTTTTGTCCAATTGATAATTATGCACATAGCCATGTTTGTGCATAGGGTGGCGAGTAATAGCCGTGTTTTACTCCCACGTGGTTGTCCGTATTAATTGTTGCCCATAGCCGCGTTTGTGCACATGATTGTGAGTAATAGCCGTGTTTTACTCACTCATTGATTAAGTGATGCCACAGCCGTTTTTGGAACACTTGGGGGTGATGCCATAGCCGTTTTTGGAACACCTCGGGGGTTAGCTTACCATAGCCGTGTTTGGGAGCTAACGGTTGTTATGAACATCGATGACTTGTTTCGCGAAGTCATTCCCTTGCGAAGAATTTTTTAATCCATGGGTTATAGTTTGTTGATGGTAACATTTAATTATTACTATGATTATTTATGCTAATGAGGTTGCTAGTTGTACGTTTGATGATACTAGCCTTGTTAAGAGTTGTTATGCGATTGTATGCGTTATATGGTATCGTGGATGCGAGTAGGTAAGTTTTATATGCATGTATATATCTATTCTACTCACTAAGCGTTAGCTTACCCTCTCGTTGTTTACCTTTTTAGGATCCGGCTTGAATAAGGGCAAAGGTATTCGCTTGGACTAGTGGCTCTCGGCGGCTTTAGCATTTTGAAAAGTTCGGCCAAGATTTGGGTCGTTTAACCCCAAACACCATGCTCTAGATGTCGTTTGGTATTTAAACTTTTGTGGTCGAAACTTATATTTTTGAACGAAATTGTAAAATGGGTCGTTGTGGGCCCGGTGATGTAAACTTAGTTTTTATTGTGGAAATCTCTTAGTTTTACTTATATTGATGCGTTGTGATAATTGGTTTGGTTGAAAAATGTCGGGAAGCGGGTTTTTCGTTCCCGCATAAAAGCAAACTGATCAGTAAGTTTTAGTTCATTGGGACGCCGTCCCAAATCCTTGGACGCTGTCCCAGTATTAAAGGCTGGACGCCGTCCAGAATTCTGGACGCCGTCCAGATGGTCTGTCCAGGAATTTTTTTTTTGTGTGTCGTGTTTTTGGTATAATGAGGGTTGGGTCGTTACAAGTGGTATCAGAGCATGGTCTAAGGGATTTAGGTGACTTGAGATAGGCACCTAGACTTAGACTTTTGTGTTGTTGAATTATATGCGGGATTTGTAGGATTACGGGTCGGTGCGGGGGTTTGATTAGTTTTTATGCATAGGTGGATTAACCATGCTATATTATGACGTTACTAATCGTGTATTAATGTTTTGGACATCGAGCGAGATGGTTGTGATATGTTTGATCGTGGCACGGCATGTGAGCGTAATAGTGAGCCGCGACCACTATTACGGTTGCAAGTCAAGTCAAACAATGACGTGTGACAAGTATTGAGCTAGATGTTGTGTGTGTGTGGTCATATGCATAGGTATATATGTGTATAAATTCGTTGGTGATGCCTAATCCGTTTTTAATCTTAAGAGTGAAGACGAGAAACAGAACGGATACAAATGGCGATGGTGGTCCTTCTCATACGGAGGAAGCGGATGAAATGACCACTAAGATAGAGGCCGCTCTAGAAAACTATGTTTCGGTATTCTCTCGGAAGGTTAAGCAAATTTTTGAAGAGTCGGTTTCGGAATAAATTGTCGATATGAATCAAGAACGGATGACTAATGCCGTTAAAGAAGAAGTTGAAAGGAGGTTTCCTAGACCTCAAGATGCGGGCGAATTGGGGTTTAGCTATAAGAACTTCTTAGCAACTAAGCCTCCTCACTTTCACGGGGATCCCGACCCCATGAAAAGTGCGGCTTGGATTTCCGATGTTGAAGGTTGTTTTCGCACTACCGAGTGCCCACCCGAGAAGAAAACGAGGCTTGCTACTAGTTTGTTAAGGGGCCATGCTAAAGATTGGCTCGATGGTAAGATTGATATGGTGGGTGATGCGGCTTTTGTAGGTTTATCATGGGCAGAGTTCAAGAAAGAGTTTTTCCTTGAATATCGTACGCAAGCGGATCTTTCCAAATTGCGAAATGAGTTAAGGAACATGCGTCAAGGGTCTTTGGACCTAAACACTCTCAAAACCAACTTTCTCGCCAAGGCACGTTTTTGCCCCGAGTATGTGGGAAATGATCAAATGCTAATGGAAGACTTTCATGCAACCCTTAGAGATGATTTGAATGGTAAAATTAGTATCGGTCATGTTGAAACTTTCACTAAGCTTTTGGCGGTGGCAAAAGGGTTTGAAGCACAAGCTCCGAGTCCGGTTCCGGTTATTTATGGGTTGAGCAAAAGAAAATTTGCGGCATCTAATTACTCCAACAAGAAAAGAAAGGGTGTGTCCGAAAGTGTCGGAAGTGTGAAGAAGGGTGGTTCGAATACTTTTACGCCTACTTGTTATAGTTGTGGGAAGCCGGGTCACTACGCCCGTGATTGTTTGGCTAAGTCGGTCACGTGCTTTAATTGTCAAAAGATGGGGCACCGGAAGGCGGAATGTCCCGAATTATCAAACGACCAAGTGAAGAAGCTAGAAAGGGCGGCGGGTACGGCTAGAGTAAGAAACTACTTGATGACCAATGATGAAGCTAAGCAATCCAACGACGTTGTCTCAGGTACTTTTATGGTTAGTTCTAATCCGGCAAGGATACTATTTGATAGCGGTGCCAATTTATCGTTTGTGTCTCCGCATTTTGTGTCTAAGCTATAATCCGCTAGCTAAGTTAAGTCATCTGGTAGAAGTCGAAATAGCGGATGGTAAGACGGTGATAGGGGTTGATGTGTGTAAAGATTGCAATGTTATGTTTGGTACCGAAATCTTTAAGATCGATCTTATTCCGATGACTTTGGGTGAATTTGATATTGTTGTGGGTATGGATTGGCTCGATCGTTATAGAGCCGATATTGCGTGTCATGAAAAGTTCATCCGTGTGAAGGCCCCAAGTGGGGGAGAGTTAATTATTCATGGTGATAAACGTAGAAGACTTGTGTCGGTATGCACTTTTGTACGGGCGCGTCGTTTCTTTGTTAGTGGGGGCACGGCTTTTCTTGCCCATGTTGTTGATACTCGTGATGAGCCACCACCTATTCGTGAAATTTCGGTGGTAAGTGAATTTGAAGATGTTTTTCCGGATGATTTACCGGGTGTTCTGGCGGAAAGACAAGTTGAATTTCGCATTGAGTTGGTTCCGGGAGCTACTCCCATTGCTAAAATCCTTATCGTTTAGCGCCGACGGAAATACAAGAATTGTTGAATCAAATTCAAGAGTTACTTGAGAAGGGTTTTATTCGACCGAGTGCTTCGCCATGGGGTGCTCCGGTTTTATTCGTGAAAAAGAAGGATGGAAGTATGCGTATGTGCATTGATTATCGGGAGTTGAATAAAGTGACGATCAAGAATCGTTATCCATTGCCTAGAATTGAAGATTTGTTTGACCAACTCCAAGGTGCGACGTATTTCTCAAAAATTGACCTACGGTCCGCCTATCACCAAATGCGGGTCCGTGACGAAGATATTGAGAAACGGCCTTTCGAACGCGTTACGGGCATTTTGAATTTGTGGTTATGCCTTTTGGTCTTACGAATGCACCGGCGGCATTCATGGATCTTATGAACCGATTGTGCCAATCTATGTTGGACAAGTCGGTAATTGTGTTCATTGACGATATTCTTGTCTATTCTAAGAGCATGACGGAACATGAACACCACTTGTGCAATGTATTGAAGACGTTTAGTAAAGAGAAGTTGTATGCTAAATTCTCGAAGTGTGAATTTTGGCTAAGGGAGGTTCAATTCCTTGGCCATATTGTAAACAGGGATGGTATTCAAGTGGATCCAGGGAATATAGAGACGGTAAAGGATTGGGGACGACCGACTACGCCTACGGAAATCCAAAGTTTTCTCGGATTGGCCGGTTATTATTGTCGGTTTATCCAAGACTTTTCCAAGATTGCTTCGCCATTAACTAAGTTGACAAGGAAGAATACGAGATTCAATTGGGAGAACGAGCAAGAAATCGCTTTTCAATTGTTGAAAGAGAAATTGTGTAAAGCTTCGGTCTTAGTATTGCCGGAAGGTGTAGATGATATGACGGTCTATTGTGATGCTTCTTTGAATGGGATCGGGTGTGTTCTAATGCAACGAGGTAAAGTCATCGCTTACGCCTCTCGCCAATTAAAGGAACATGAAAAGAAATACCCGACTCATGATCTCGAATTAGCGGCGGTGGTCCATGCCTTGAAAATTTGGCGCCATTACTTGTATGGTGTCAAGTGTACGATTTATTCGGATCACAAGAGTTTGAAACATCTTTTTGATCAACAGGATTTGAATTATCGTCAACGTAGATGGATGGATGTGGTGAAGGATTATGATTGTGAGATACTTTATCATCCGGGCAAAGCGAATGTGGTCGCGGATGCGTTAAGCCGAAAGAGTCACCACCCGGCGTTACGATTGGGATTGTTACGTATGATTATTACTAACGATTTTCTTGAAAAACTTGGTGTGATTCAAATAGAGGCTTACGTTCACAACAAGCATGCGGAACGAATTGTGGGGCAATCGGAATTCATTACGATGGGTTCGCGTGGTTTATTGTCTTTT